>NW_022198708.1:4604192-4691843 GCF_009176525.2 Contarinia nasturtii
GATTCCAGTGTATTCAAAACGGAATCCCTAGAAATACTTATGTTGAAACAGCCATGATCGTTTCGGTTTTCGATAAATCGTTCCAGTGATGAGTCATTTTCATGGTTTATGAATACTGAAGAGAAGAATTTCGCAAATAAGTTCGCCTTATCTGTATCTGTTGAAGCACTAACACTATCTAATTCCAATTTACATGATATGTTGTTCGAATTCTTCTTTCCATTAATATATCTCCAGAATAGTTTTGGGTTATTCTTTGAATTTTCAGCAACCTCATTGATGTATTCACTATATCGTTGTTTTTGATATTCGTCGAACTCGTTCATTGCGTTCGTAAATGACTGTGTTTCTGATTTTGAATTATTTAATCAATTTTTTGACAGTTTTTTGTATTCTCTGTTCCGAACATTCTTAAGATGCGATAATTTCTTGTTGAACCAAATAGGTTTGTTAGAAGTACGAAGCGTAGAACGAGGAACATGCTCATCAATTACTTTATAAATGATTTCATAGAATACGTTTACTGTATCACTGATGTCATCACAATTAAGAATATCGTCAAATTGAACTAATAATAATATCTGATATCATCTAAATTTGCTTTTTTAAAACATAAACGGGTTGTGAATCTGGAATACATGTTTTAGGCTGACATTCTATTGTGCATACAGATTGAACAATTTTTTCTCTTAACAATCGAGTCAAGCTCAATGCATTCATGAACCATCTGATTTGCTCGAATCTGATAAGAATGTTTACCGATAGCGAATTGTGATCTTCTCTCATTCGCCATCAGTAGTCAACATTCAAGTTTGAAATTGTTCGAAATTCTTGTCCATTGTTTTCAGATGAGATTCAAATGAAACCACATATAAACTGGGGTATTGTGTACAGAATGTGGAATGAATACCACACATTATAATCAGTTCAAATGTGGAAGAAACAAATATATGAGAAATTGATGAGCAAGCGTACACCAAATTCTCATTTCAAACGCCCAGTGGAATTATTTCGTGTACACAATGTTTACTTTTGAATTACCAAATTCCAAGCGATTTCAGTGGCTCAATTTGGTAATATAATATCCTCAATTTCCAACATGTTGAAGCGATTTATTTCTTCTTCTTTTTTTAAACTTTGAGTATTTTGTTGTCAAGGCATACAGCGTATATTTACAGTTTTAGCTTTTGCTCAAAATGTTTAGTGAGGCCGATATCGTCACAAAAACATTGTCCATCACTCACAGAGAAGAGATATGCGATATTCTCTCATACACAGGTTGTGAAGTTCACAATGTGAACATTCAATTACCACCAATACTATGAACGGCATAGTGATTTTTATAAGGGGCTAAGAACTTGTCAACTAGCTTGTAAATACGAATAAATGCACAAAATAAGTGTCAATACGTGTAAATGCATCCCAAAACGTGTAAATGAATGTAAATACGCGGAAATAAAAATTTCGTTTGACAATTCCGGTTGAACTGTCATACCTACTAAAAACTCTAAAAAGTATACTTACGGAAATTAATTTTCTTTTTAATTTTGCTGGAATTTTTGCGCTGATTATTCGCTGATTATTATATAAAAAATAAATGTGCGTAACATAACCTCACTTTTAATTACGTAATAATGAGCTAGAAAGTGAGATTATGCAATTCATATTTATTTTGAATTTTTTATTCATTTATTTATTTGCAAATATTTTGAACGGGATTGGTCATTGGTGTCACAAAAATGAAAAAGAAATTAATCCTAGATTTAATCTATATTCAATAAAAAATAATATTTGAAAATATAGTTACGGATTATTGGGGTCGCGCAAGGGGTCGCATCAGTGCTTTTGGATAGATTTTTGGTTACGAGCCGAAGTAACCACTTATTTTTACATTGAAATGTATAGCAGTACCACTTTAATTTAACCAATTAATAAAATATGCGCCAACTATATGTGAATTTTATTTTTTATCGTTTTAGGCAATAATTCTATGGTTTCCTTACCTTCAAACTTTAGGAAAATAGTCCAATTTATAATTTCCGGAAAGAGTTTCAACGAACACTAATCGCTTTGAATTGAGATTTATGTATCGGTATTCGTGTCAATTCAATGAAATTCGGTGACCGATTATCCCAAAGTAACATTTGAAATGAGGAAGAAAAAACGAAGAACTTGGCATGTTTTTCGTTTTATTAAGCCGAATGGTTGAGCCAAGTCATCGCATCGGTTAACTTGAGTATATATCAAAGTGATGCACGCAGAACAAAGAGAGAGAGAGAGAGAGAGAATGATATTCAAGTCAAACCGCTTTCAGTTGAGCGTATGTCGAGAAGCCGACACAAAATTCCAATTTTCAAACGGGATAAAAGGACGCGTGTACACATTTTGTGTTGAGCACTGAAATATCGTGCGTTCGTATCGGATGGAGTACATCGCGTTACTGTTTCTGTTGCTGTTTGCTGGATCCCAACCAAAGTGAGACTGTTTTCCAAATGTAAGCCAAATAACGGCAACAACTGTACAGGCACCATCAAATGAAACGTTCATTCACTATTCAAATAGCGGCAGTATTCGTTCAGCTCTCGATCTGACAACAATAAGTGAATAGCGTTTCTTTTTGGTAAAAAAAAATCGGTTACGTTTCATCGTGTGTTCACATTCGATGTTTTAAATAGCGAACATTTGGTTTTAACTTAAAGCAGAAAACCCGTTAACAAATTTATTTATTTATTTTCTTTTCTTTCTCTCTCGCTCTCTATCTCGTTTATTATGATTTTGTGAGTGCTTTTTTTGAATCTGTGTAAAATAGTGTTGCGTACGATGCATTGTGCAATTGTGATTTTATTATGTTCATTTCGATGTGGTCCAATTGCCAGAAAACTGAACTCAATCAAACACGAAATATTTTCACTTTATGTTTCGAACAGCCACAGTTAATTTAATTTACGACACAAAGATAAACATTCAAAAATATTTAAACAACAAAGTAAATCCCTTTTTTCTGAATATAAAAAGAAACAACAACAGCATCAACCAAAAAAAAGAGAGAGAGAGAGTGAGAAAAAACCCACATAAATTTACGTGACACTTTCTAGTATTTTTTTTTTAATATTCTCAATTGTTCTTTTTGCATTGTATTAAGCAAGCTCGCCTTCACTAGAGGTGGCGTGAAATGTTTAACGAATTGTGGCTTTGATAAACTCAAAATTAATAATAAACAAACACACCGCAGGAGGAAGAAAGAAAAAAATTGAGGATAAAAAAAACAATCATCCGGATTCAATGTAAAAAGTTAGAGGGCGAGAGACAAGTGAATGTAAACCGAAGAAAAAGTGTAAAGAAAAAACCGAAGAAAAAATGTGGAATAAAGTACATTGTATCCCATCAGCGAAACGATAAAAACAATTAAATCAAACCAGGAAACGTAGACATTATGACGAGAAATGGTAAATTACACAATTTTCATTATAGAATGTGTTTTTTTCGGTATTTTTTCTTCTTCTTCTTCTTTGTTTCACACTTAAAACTTATAAAAGTTGAATGGAAAAACAGTTAATTCAATCGGCTCTAAACTGAAATTTATGCCGACACTAAATTGCAGTGGAATGAGAAAAAAAATTATGCTACACAAAAAATAATAGCAACAAAAAAAAAGCGACAAACAACAACAAACACAAATTAATAAATGCTTAACTTTTTCCATTTAAAAGTGGAAGATGTTGTGTGGCCGAGTCAACAAGAACAAGAAAGAAAAAAGGCACTGAAAGCAATTATTTTACCAACGAATCATAATTAACAGCAATAACAAAAATATAGCGCGTTCATGGCGAAGATTATGCACGAAATAATCGAATATACAAATTATATAAGAAAAAAACGACACACTTCAAATATGTGCAAGCAATATTTATAGCTGAATTAATTTTTAATTAGTGTTGTGCGATAAATTTTCTTAGGAAAAGATTATCTGGATATAATTTGTTAGACTAAAGAAAAAAAATCTTTCAAAATTGCAACACTCTGAATACAATCTACAGTGTTTTTTTCTTTCTTATTCTGGTCGAATTACCGTCATCTATCAGCTGTTATCACATTAAACCTAAGACACAACAATACACAAAAGAAATAGATAATGCTTAAACATTCGATTCTTATTAATAGCTAAAGAGATTCGACTAGCTTTAACATTTACATTATGATTCGTCAGTCGCATTCCCATGAGGTAAATAATAAATAATATATTAACAAGTGGTGTGTGTGTGTGTGTCAAGTATTCACTCGATAGACAAGAAAGGTCGAAAATAAAACTATGATAAATTGCACATGGCAAGGCTCAACATAAAACCATCCACGATATTGTGAACACGAAAATTCCGCATTTTTTTCTTCTAAGCCATAGAGAAGACCGCCAGCGAAAAAAAGCCTAGATTTAATATTGCATGGATATAGAAAAATTTATTTGCCAGATTTATGCATTGTTCTCGTCTTTTATTCAAACGATGACAATAGCAACAGTGCCATCACAGTCGAATGTGATTTGTTAGTATGCCTGCATTGGAATCTCTGATTTCCCAATAGTATGCAAAATAGATCCATGTATTCCATGAAGATTGATTTAAATGAAAAATTAATTCATTGGGTTAAGAATTGAATAACATTAAAAAGTACGTAAGCGTGCGTATGTGTGAAATGATTTATTGTTTGGGCATAAGAAAAGAGTTCTGATAAAAAAAGAGTGCCCTTAATCGTGCAGCAAATACTCATAGGATATGTGTGCCTGTTAAGCTTTTGTTCATCAATCCAACGATGAGTTGTAATGATAGGTTGTAATCATAACTATGGCAACTCATCCATCGTCTTCTTATGATTAAGAAGATCTATCAAAGCTCTTTTAGCTTTTTCTCTAAACCATTAAGACCATTCTAAGTAATACGTAATGAGCACAATATTTCTATACTTTGTTGAATGCAGCTATACTTCCTCTCTTTCCGCTTATCGTTATACAAACTTATTTTATTTTTCGCACTTTTCCGTCTATCACATTTTTTTTTTCATCTTCAGTGTCCGTCGATAATAAGGAGCTGAATAAACGTTAACAAGAGCCAGCTGTCATCTTTTTGTATGAAAAACAGTGAAGATGTAAAAATGATTTGATTTGCGTTGGAAGATCTGTTGATGTCAAGCTCGGCTTTTTCTCATTCGAAATCTCGTCATATGAAACACAATTTATATGATTCATTAGTGTAATTAATTTTCGTTATTTGTAGGTTTTGATAAGAGTGTGAGTTTTCAAATAATCATTTGCTTATTCAACCGATGTTTTTTTTAATATTCACTGTCGTTTTCGTCTCGTCGCCTGAATTGATGCTTTTTTGCGTTCTCTTAAGGGCTTATTTCTCTCTCTTTTTTCGTAAAACCACTATAACAATCTTTCACTGGTTTGATTGGCGTCAAACGGGCACTTTAGTACTAAAATTAAGCAAAAAGTCTTGGTTTGTGTAAACAATTAAGACACACTCACTCTTGTTCACTTACTCTTTCATTCTTTTCCCTTTTTTTAATTTTTCCTTCTTCTGTTTCGTGTACTTCTCTTAACTTTTTCTTGCGCTTTTTCCATTCGCTTCTTTTCCATTTTCTTCTCATTTAGTCAATAACATTGCAAACATCGGGTATTTGTTCAGCAATCAGTCTATTGACGATGTATGGCAAAGATTCTTTTTAAAAAAATAAAGATTTCCATCGCTTCGTTTATTTAGAAAATGAATCATTATATTTTCATTGCTTACCACTTTCTAATGAAATAGAATCTTTTATATTTATTTTCTTGCGTACATTTAAGCATTCAACACATTTCTTTTACTCAATCACAATTTTATGGAATGACTTAATTGATCGACTAAACATTTTCAGCTTTCCGTTAAAATCATTCGCCGCTTCAATGTCAATTAATTCACCATCGCTGAAAAGATGAAATTATTATAAGCGGCTTTCACGTACGTACATACGCACGCACGAATACATCCAATACAAATCGTATAGCACTAAGAAACCGTGTTGAATGTTTACATTTACCTGCATCTCTCAAATATTTTTATAACATAATAAAAATAAACACACAGATATTCACATCGATTTATCTGTGGAAAATTTAACGAATGAAAACCGTCTGTTCCGTGTTGTGGGCAACAGAGTTCTTAATTTTTCAAGCAAAAAGAGAAGAGAGAGAGAGAGTATACCACTGGAAATTCGACACCGCTCATAAATAAGTGCAAATAAAAAAAATTCATATCTTTTCTCATGGGATGATTTGAAGTGTGAACCATTTTCGAATTCGATAAAATATAGATGTTTGAATTGCTTAATGAAAAATTTTATTCCACAAATCACAAAATCATTTGCATAAGTAAATTTGAATCGAGTCAAACTATACCGGTACCGAGTGGTTGGTCGTAAAAGCGTTGGTAAGAGAGAGAAAATTTGATTGGTGGCAAAAAACAAAAACAAAAATTCCATTTAGACACATACACTGAAAGATAGACTCACTAAATTTGACATTATAAAACAAAATGCCGTAAGAATAACAATCGAAGGATGTAACAGTGCGTTTTCATTAGCCGTGGAAAATGAATTTTAATAAAAAACCAGTCACATCATTACATTATTCTTGAATTCAATATATATATATATATATATATATATATATTGTAAATGAATATTGAACAGGAATTCTTTATATCGATTGCAAATTGAACAGAACAGCAAAAAAAACGAAAGTGAGAAAAAAAATAGCAAAAAAGAAGAAGAGAAGGAGGCGCAAGTGAGAAAGACATCTCGAAACATTTTGTTCCAGTGCTTCTGTTAAATATTCGCAATCAATTGTTTGTTTTTCAGTTTATTTCGTCAGTTCTTTTTTCCTTTTTCATTCGACACGTTCAGTTCGCACCAAATCAATCGAATTTGCATCTTTTTTGCATTACCATGAGAGAAAATGAACATTTTAAATCTGACCTATGAATATATATTTTGATCGAATATTCATTTGGGATTACGAGAGAAATGATGGACAAAGGATACAACCTAATAATCTATAGAATTGATCACATTTTATTTAACTGGAAATTGTATTTTATATCAATAGGCAGGTAATAATGGAACATGACATCATCATGGGTAGTAAACATATCAAATTTATTGAACGCAATTAGAATATTTATTTTCACAAATAGTTTAGAAGTGATGCTATTTCGAACGAAGCATGCGGCCGCACACATGTGACATTTGATCTTAAAATTTCATTGTTGGAGTGAAATGTACAACGTTTGAATTGAATCAGATATCGGCATGTGTCGCAAAATATTTTATTTAGATTGTCGTACACTGTTTGGCATGTTGCCCACGAGCTTCGAATGGTCATTCCTATAACCAGACTACCACACTCGTACACTCGTTTGAGCACCGTTTTTATCTTTTTATTCGTAATGTTTTCTCAATTCAAATCGAATTGTATGATTTCAAATATTGTGCTGGGAAAATGTTTGCAATTTATTGAGGTCGATCAAAGGTTAACTTTTAACATTTGGCACCCACTTCACAATTTAAAAGTAAAAAAAATGTATCATCCATTAAAAAACGAAGAATTGATGATTTAAAAAGAAAAAAACACGATTAGCACTTTATATATGTGGCATCAAAAATAGCAACAGTAACAAATTTATTCAATGTAATTAGTGATAATCATGGAATCTTCTATTTACAATTCAATTCGTTCCACGTTTTGTTTGCACTTATAGTTATTCATTTGCGTTGTGTGTGAGTGTGATAGGAAGCGCGAGCGAATAAAAGAAAAACTGTAACGGCGTTTATCCCATTGATTTTCCATTTAGATGAAAATGCTGTTGGAATAAGCTACCATTTGTTCTTATGTTTGCGGAAAATTCCCTGACAGCTGGCTTACGAATTTGTTTTTTGTCACATCATTTGGGTGATCGTTTGTTTAGAATTACACAACGCAATTGGATTATTCATATAAAATGTTTGCCACTCCGTTTCGTTTTCAACAAACATATATATACCATTCTCTATGAAAACGAGAGAAAAAAAAGAAGCAACAACACATTTTTTGATTGCGACCCATGATATGCTACAGACAGCCTCAATGGCCCCGGATTTACATGCATAAGCACGGTTGAAATGATGTTGATGCTTTGAATACTGCTTTAAAATCGAGTTTCATGGATGAATTGTCTTGTTGTCGTCACCGTCATCATATATATATATATATGAATGTCCGAGAATGAACGTGAGTCTTCTCGTGAGAGCTTATTGAAATGTTACACCGCCATACAAAAAATGCTGACTGTCAGCAATTTTTGTATGGCGGTGTTACATTTCAATAAACTCTCACGAGAAGACTCACATTCATTCTCGGACAATCATATATATATATATATATATATATTTGTTCATTCACATTACCGTGACTAACAATGACACTATCCTCATGCCAGCATTTGATTTGTGCACAAAAATCAACCGTTGACAGTACAGTTTAAGCTGAATGTGACGTCATGGATATAGAATGTAGAAGTAAAATATGTCATATAAATAAAGTTGGCCATTATTTTAAAAACAAGTCGAAATTAATTCCTTTTTGATACACACCAAGCCCCTTTTTAACGGGAGAAAACATTTGAAAACATTTTGAATTGAGCAATTTACTTTGGAATTACGGTGGCAATATAATGGTGTACACAACTATTGTTTGATGTATGTCGATGCTATTACATGGTTGAAGACAGCTATGTGATTGCTTCAAAGCCTCTATGTCAGCATTGAATTCGTTATTTTATGCATTGATGTTGGTTTGGTTTTTTTTTTCAGTGCTTTAACACGAGGAATATATAATAACGAAATATAAGTTCAGGTGTACATCGTTTTTACTGTATATACAGACAATAAAGTGGCCCAACATTTATTTTTCGCGAAGCTTCATGAGGCCCGACTTATTTCCACTAAAATCGATCAAAATATACACATAAAAAATGCGTCACTAGGAAACTTTAGCCAAAATACACGTTTGCCATTCGAAATTTTTGTTGAACCACCTTAAGCACAATCAACAACGATCATAAGCGCGCCCAATCTTCCATGAAATTTCGTTTACTGTTATTTATATAACGCATACACAAAAGCTCGATCTAATCATTATAAATTCAAATATTATCAATTTTTGCGTGGCAAATGAAATGGCGAACGTCCTTATGGAAATTAAATGTAAAAAGCATCAGCATGCATAAATCAGATTCGAATTACAATTTTTATCAAAGTTTACAAAGTACACATATAGAGAGAGGGAGAAAGAGAGAGGTGGGAGGAGAGAATTGACACAGTGAAAATTGGTGGTACACATCAACGATAAGCTATTTTCGTAAGCCTATTCGACCATCACCTGAAAATGAGTACCGTATAATTGATGAAAGTATACGTGTGTATAGATGAGAGTGTCATTGGAGTTGTTTGAAATTTTGATTTTCCATAAAGAATGGCTACGAGAGATTGATTCGATTTGCGAATAATCCTAGCACATTTTGACAACAATTTCATTTTAAGCGATTGCACAAATGGTTTCCAGCTCTTATTTCAATTTATAAAAAAATGTTCCCAAACAATTCAAAAGTTGAAAACTTTTCACCGTTTTTACTTAATTAATTGTAAAACAAAATTATTTTGGACCAGGAGAGAGTAACAAAAAACAAAAGCCCCTCGCTTAAAATACGGGACGTCGTACAATGTTTTTTTTCTCTTCTTTCATTTTAAAAGTGCTTAAATCACTTTTCTCCGCCTCTCTCTCAATCTCCGAACCAAGTGCAGAAATTGGTGTTTGAGGTTGCTCTATAGACGGGGAAAGAGCACACGATCAATGACGAAATTACCATTTGGCTGGCTGGCAAATAATAAATGGAGGTGTTTGAAAGTGGATTCAGAAAATATTATTTACAGCGTTCATACATGAATACCAAATTCAAAAGAAGTTTGCCAATGGACAGACGTAAAAAAAGCGAAGCCAAATGAAGGGAATCACAAAAATATGAGATCACGTAACTTACGAGTAGATGCTCACTGAATTGATGGCCATCGACATTTGTTTGTGGCTTTTGCTAATATTGATAACTGATAGTTCAGACATGGAATGTAGAACAGATTGCTTTACAATTCATCCATGAAATCAGGCTATTTTTAGTCATATTTTTCATCTCTTCCAACTCTCATCTCCAATTCCCTTTCTTCGATCTCTTATCATCTCTCTCCATATCTATCGATAAACAGTCAAAATAAGCACATACGCATTTTCACATTCTATGAACTTTCATGTGCTTAACTTGAAAAATATCCTGATGCTGAACTCAACAAATATTTAGCCTTCCTTATTTCACTGTAAAAGAAATCATTTTCTTTTTCATTAAACATGGCTTTTTTTCCTTCTACATCTGGTCAAAAAGAACGTATTGTATTCAAAATGAAAGTACCTAACTTTCCTCAATCACATCGGGCATTTTGCAACTTTGACAACCGATTTCGTTTCGGAAGTTTTATGCTGATTTTAAAGAGGATTTTACAAGGCTAAAATCTTCGGTCGAAAAGAAAAAAAGTGGCATTATCATTTTACGTTTTGGTTCGAATACTCAGAGATGTTGCTTGGTTGGTTCGTTTATCTCATATTAAAGATTTTTTGGCCAACAAATTTGATTGCCTCTGAAAATTCAAGTGATTGTTATTCCACACGGGTCCGTTCAACATCATTAATATTGATGCAGATATACTACTTTTTTCCATCAACATACTATTTATATTTTGTTCATTAAATGAACAGCAATTCAACTCCTAACACACATTGTGCGTATTTCATCGAAAGCACAATAAATTTGTCGGATCAATCGTCTGAGTTGTTGAATTTTGTGCATGTGTAATTTATACAGCGTAAGTCATGATTGCGAACTCTCTATAACATATTGAGACGATAATGAATTAATTTGCGGTGAATCCAACTGTACAGCCATGCCCTCAAAACCAAAAAAGTATGGAATAGAAAATTGATCAACATGAGAGATGTAGTCTGAAACAATGTTGGTATTATTTTGAAATTTACATTTTGTTTTTCTTTTTGGATTATTTTTTTTTCTTGTTATGATATACTGTTCGGCAACTACAGTTGCTATCTTGTTCGTTTTTTTTTTTTAAAGTGAGAGCATTTACTGTGAATAATGCTATGCAGAAAAAACTATTGGAAAATTGAGGATGCAAAAAAGCTTATGGAAGACATTTGAAAATACAAAAAAAACACTACTTCACTCTGTTTCCATAGCAATAAAATTGAAAAACAGAAATAAGATACTGTATATACCATCACTATTGTGAAAATATATGAAAAGTAAGTGCGCATTTTTTGTGATTTCAACCACTGATACTGTTGTTTTTACAATGATTTAGTGTCAGTTGCCTCTCAGAATTGGTATGAAATAAGAATAGAATATTGGATTTTCCAGACAGTTGTCAGATACTATTGTTCATATCACACAGATGAGATATTTACTGAGACACTGAGATAGGTATGGGCCAGCATAACATGTACTCCTGTTCCGTTTCATGACAAAACTTTACCTTCGTCATTAAGGATCTGTTCATAATTCTCAACAATGATTAAATAAAAACCATTAACGGTCGGTAAACCAGAATTGGTTCGATTTATAACTCGTCCTTCTTTATTTTGGCACTCTATAATTACTGTATTGTCACACCAAACTAAATGATTGAAAAACAACGCTTTATCCTCATAATACACATTTAACCCAGGAAGATATTGTTTCGCCCTTTGTCATTCATATTTGATGTTTTATTGAATAAAACGAGAGAGAAAATTATTCAATGATTCTGCGGCAGGTAGGTATTTGTGAAAGGTCTCATTTTATATGAAAATCGCGGCATATATAAAATTAACTTTTGCACCATGAGAACATTACTCACGTATTGTAATTCACACGATGCCAACAAATTGGACCAAATGAACCAGAACTGTCGATGGTGATAAAGAAAGTGCTAGATCCGTTGATGAATGAGCAAAAATGCATGATTATTGTTTGCAAAGCAACGAGAGTGAGCGAAAAGTGAATTGAACGAAAGAATGAAATCGCACAGAATACCGCATTGATTTCGTTCACTCAGCATGATGTGGAGTACTTTTCAAATGAGCCATATGAGCAATAACGACTTCTAAAAAGAAGAAAAAAATATCAACCAACGATAAAAATAAATCAACGCCCTTTTATTCAATTCCGATTAGGCACTCGTACACAGACATGCACACATACATCGAAATGACGATGACGATTTTGTTGAATGTTGCGAGTCTATTCAAGGAAATCTTAAAATTGTTCGGTAACCTTTTTTGATATTGTTATTACATTTTCGCCTTTTCTTATTTCATGCACCAGAAAGAATGGTATATGCCTGTCGGTTCCAAATAAATTCATTCGCAATGGGTGTTTTGGGCCATCAAAAGTAATCTCCAAACCGATTATTCGATTTTCATTTCTCTCTATCTCTCTCTCTCTCACTCTCTCTCCTATCTCTCTCTCTCTCTCTCTCTCTCTCTCTTTTTCTTTATGACCATTGTGTAAAATATTACCATAGACCACATATACAGAGTTAGAAAAAAAGAAAATAACTGAATATACTGTTGAACTACTAGAAAATTTATAAGGATTTAGATGGCTTAAAACTCAACGCCTTACCTTTTCGGCATGGTATTTTACAGCGCATTTCATGCGTTCCGCGGATCTTAATGATATCAATTTGAGAGACGACAAATTTCCGTTGAACAACTATTGCTACCTTGTTTAATATAAATGTGGCATTTCCTTTTATCTATCTACAAATATCTACAAAGTATTGGCGAAAATTCGTGAATTTCATTACATCCTATAAAATCAAACCTATGTTCATTGTAAAAATACTTTAAAAAGCTTTGACCTCATTCTTCACACCATTTTCTTTTAGTTACAATTTTCGTGAAGTTTTTTCATGAGTGTTTAACGAGCTCAAATAAAAAAAAATTCAGCCATAAATATACTTGACGTCAGAGCAGAATCAATGTAGATAATTGCTGTAAATGCTGTAATCGGTGCAAGGAGTATCCCTATTTTTTCTATTATCTGTTTCAATTTAAAATAATACAATACAAACAATCGATTCATTTGCCGTAGCTTATATAGGAATGTTACTTCTTATAATTGCCAAAAAGTTCAGATTTTCGCCCAAATGAAAACTTCAACAAACATGTCCAGAAGAAGCAATCGTTTATATTTTTTGATAATATTTCGATTATAACTCTAATTTTTAAATTTAAAACTTGCTCAATATCCCTGGAGTTGCTCTATTAAATTCAAAGTTTTCTGGAAAAAATAAACAGAAGAGAGATCTATAGTGTAGCTCATATAATAAAATAAAAATGAAACAAACAACTTGTGCCGTTCATGTGTTTCTATCGTATATTTAATTATTAATTTTGTTCTGCATCTTTGCGGTTTGATGCCACTTGATTTATGAGCCCGAAAATTTCAACCGTTTCCAAAAATGGTGCAGAAGAGCAACACTTTTGATATACATATTTCCAATGAACAATATTAAAGTCTACAGTACATGTATCATGTATACCAAATTACCAAACCGATAGTAGAGAAAATACACATGCAGTAAGTGGTAAAAATAAATTATTTCACAAAATTATTTTAAATGGTAATTTTTTTTCGATAAGATTGTGCTGTATTTTTTAAAGCATTCTGGAAGTCTGTATACAACAAAAACCATTGCCATTTGAACGGTGTAGTTTTGAGTGAGAAAGTATTATGAGTAAGAGGACACACACTCACAGAGATATATAGAGAAGCAGGATGAAACAAGTACAGCTGTTTACATTCACATCAGTGGAATTATGTAAATCGGTTACCTCATCCCATCCGATTTATAATGTGCATTGTGTGCGGTTTATATGCATCATTTGATCTTTGGAATAATAATGCAGAAGCAAATATTGTGTACATCAAAAGTGATGCACCGAAAAATGTTTATTATTGTTAATGAATGTATACAAAAAACACCATATGTGATAAATTTTAATGTAATTTGCGATCATATTTCAATGCGGTTTAATTAGTTCATTACAAAATGGTTGTCATCTTTTTCCTGGTATGTGTTGCATTACCTTTTATATTGATGTCAAAAAATTACATTAACATAAGCGTGACATCAATCAATCACATGAATAAATCCATTGAATATATACTACGAATTGACAACCAGTAAAAAACTCATCATTGCACCAAGGATTCATTTTTGTATAGCTATATCCCTTGCATGAATCTAGCAGCATGAAAAAGAATATATACGTCATACACAACACAGCACCGTCGCCCTGTCGCCTCACACGCTTCGCTATACGTTGATTACATGGATATATCTATGCAATTGTGAATCGTTGCATTGTACACAATGGCTGTTATCGCTTATGCGTGTGCCATATTTGGTATTAAAATTGTGATAAAAACTTATTTAGTTTTTATAAATCTATATATTTTCAATAAAAAATTGCAACCATCATTCTGTGCAATTAAAATACAATAAAATTATCGATAAAAAAAGCACATGAAAATCAATGAAAATACCACAAACAAATCTAGACTGAGAAGTGGTAATGAATGCGATTTTCAACCAAAAAAATGGTAATTCGATGCAATTGGTCCAGAATATTACCGTAAATTGGAAAGAATTTCCATCATAAAAATGACGAAATAACAAAAGAGATAACACCAGATATTATAATGAGATATTTTCAGCCAGATGAATCAGCTCAGCCAGATATCGTCAGGAGCTGAAATTTAGTGAAAACAATAGGAGTGATTGTTATGATTATAATTAAACTTACATTGCTACAATCACTATAACAATCACTTTTATTGTTTTCACTCCATTTCAACTCCTGACGATATCTGGCTGAGCTTATTCATCTGGCTGAAAATATCTCATTATAATGTCTGGATAGCACAAATCTACAGTTAGAGAGTGTGTGCTGTTAATGAATTCACTAACTATTATAATTTTTTGTCGCATAAATTCAACGCTTGAATACTGATGCACAATTCAATTTAATTTGCACATCATTTGGTCGGTGCGACGATCATAGCAATTTAGACATGGTCATTGACGCGCTACCATATTGGATGCAAAACATAACAGTCATATGTACTGCATAAGTAATACAATTCAGTCATGGCCAAACAATTGCAAAAAAAGGGAACGTGGTGATATGCGCTTGTGTACCCGCATTTTGTATACTAAATGCCGCATAAAATAAACAGGAGCCTGATTTTTCGACTTGAACAAAGAAAAATGCGACTCTAGGGGCAGAGCAGTACTAGAATAATAATTTTAGTCTAAAGTAATTCTACGTTGTAAGCAGTAATCCTTACTAATCCACAGTAATACACACTTGTGTAAGTTCTAACAGCAGTGCAATGACGTTTCATCTGTATGTTGTCTATTACATTTGTTAGGAATAAAGCGATCGTCGTATATTGCGGATTGAAACAATTTATTCGATATTTATTAAATTAAATTCGATATTTTCCATTTATTAAGAATAAAATGTGTCATCCAAAATATACGTCGATAGCTTTATGCCTAGCAAATGTCATACACAACGTACACATGAAACGTCATTGCACTGCTGTTAGAATTTACGTAAGTGTGTATTACTATGGATTAATATGGATTACTACTCACAACATAGAATTACTTTAAACAAAAATGTTTATTCTAGTACTGCTCTGCCTCTAGATGCATGAATTTTTGAATTGAATGTAGAATGGATACATGAATTTTTGTTCTCGTTTCATGGCCATTTTCAATGCTATGGTATTTAAATGCAGCTTTCAATCTTTTGCAATCCAAAGGTGACTAGACGCATCTATTCACACATCCTAATCCGTTTATACAATCAATTCAAATGTTTTTACGCTCAAACCAAATTTTTCGATGGACATGAATTTACTCCGAGTCCGTCCGACTTTACTTCGAATCGAATATTTTAGAGTGAATTGAATTAGACTGTGAATCGAATTCAATTTTTTTTTCAAACACGGACTGTCCGAGTTCGGTTCGAGAAAAACCAACACGAACTCGGACGAACTCGGACTTTAATTTTTTACTTTCGGACGGACAAAAACGATCTCGGACGTGTCCGTTGACAACAGTACATAAATTGGGCTTGCTGCTCCATTCAAATGCTAATGCGAAATTTTGTTTGATTGCCAAGTTTTTTTTCTTCTTCTTTTCCCATCACATTTTTTCTTATTCATTCATTCATTCTTTACTTTGTGTTTGGTGAAACATAAATGGGCTATAGATCTTTCTCTCGCATTGTCATTTCAGTTTTGCCGACGCGCAAAGAGCGTTTCACATACCAATGTGAATATTTTTAGAAAATGCTGAATCAACTTACATTCAAAGCAGATATCATTCAGTATTAAGTATAGTTTTATACATAAACGCGAACAATTATGGCTCCAACGCACTCATTCCAATCGGTTACTTTCGACCCTCCCGAGAGAGAAAGAGAGAAATATTCACACACACATACACAAGACATATACATTTCAATTACAATGTGTACAATATTACACGTAAAATAAATGACTTTTATGTTGGCAATGTACACACGTATCCATACACACTACATATTTACCTAACTGAATCAGGAAAAGTTAGTACTAATATGCGCAGATACGATTTAATAAAAATAATTACATGCAACTAAATGAATGAAATAGTGAGAGAGAAACAGAGAAAGCTAATTTAACTGTTTGAACAAAACATAGAAATATGGAAGAGGAAATGCGCCATCCTTCTTATATCGGTCGTATCGTCTCGCACAAGGAACTGCATTGCTTTTTTGCGGTAAATGATTGTTTATGGGAGACTTGCCAAGCATTTTTAATTGAATTAGTAACCGAACGAGGAAGAATATTTCGATTCGGTTCCAGAAAAACTTTTACCTAGATAAAGATGCGAAGGAATCAAGACAAGAAGACAACCCCTATGAAAATAATAAAGCTATATGACTATTGATTATGAAGTTGGCGATCCACGGCTGGATGTTTTATTATTCCATTTTTTACATAATACTGATGTACACCTAACCTACACTTAATTTCAAGGCTGTACACTTTCATAAAATCATCCTACACTTAATTTGAAATTTCCAGTATAGGCATCGCCGCCCTTCAGATAAGGCTGGTATGGCCAAAACACTTCATTTCTTAGTTAGTAATATCGTATATGAATGCAAAATTGTTACCTACACTTATGTTAATGTATACTTTTTTAAGACCATAATACATTACATAAAATTTTGTATTTAGAAAATCGGTACCCCGGGCAAAATTATGAGGACCCCCAGAAAAAGGAGTTGATTTTTTGAAAAAATATTCCAGGTACACTTCGAAACAAAATGTTGTACACTTACCTACACCTTCTCTACAGTTAATTAAAAAAATAAATTAAAAAGCCCATTTTTTCCGAAAAATTTAGAGTGTTTCGGAAAAAAAATGAAGAGAAAACGATCTTCACTTTGAAAATGCCAAAATTTGAAGATTCGTTCTCCAAAACGGGTGTTAATATCAATAAGTTGACTAGATCATAGTTGACATTTATTGTCTGAAAAAGTAACTATTTCAGTCAGTCGCCAATTTTATTAGTCGTTTAACTGCTCGTCAAAAAACATTTTCACAGGGGGAATCAAAGGTTTCTCCTTTTAGTATTACTGTGCCAACCCATGGTGGTTTGACAAAGCAAATTAGCAATCCCAATTAAATATTGATATTGATATCGCGAGCGTATCATACTGAAATATTTATGAAACAATGCCATTTCGTTGATGGGAAACAAGATTTTATCGCGTCTATTTACTTTTTATTTTGCCAAAAATGAAGAAATATAAACCCAAGTCTGTTATATATTTTAAAGTATTCCAAATGATAAATAAATGAAAGAAAGAAAAAACTAAATCTGATTTCGTAAACATAGGAATGGTGTTTGCAATTTAAGAAGGTGAAAATCCATTAATTCGGCACATTTTTTTGTTTATTTGGATTTCATTTCAAAATGCCAATTAAGGTTAGCATCATATTTTTTTTCTTTGATTATTTAAGCCATAGCCAAGACGCCAAGTGGTTTGGTTGGATTAAATTTTCCATTGTACAATAAAGTGAAAGCCAAATTCAATTGAAGTAAGTAGACTTTACAAATGCTAGTTCACAAAAAGAATTCGGATGCACTGCTTAAATCAACACAGACACATACACAGATAGGATAGTTCTACTTAATGTAAAACTGTGATATTATGTTTGTCTCAGCAAATGGTTATTTTTTTCTTACTGTATCGACTAAGTAAACTTAAATTCAAATGGACGATAGAAAACAAGATCACAATAACTCACATGGAATGTGTGCGAAAAATAATGGCAAAGACTAGACGAAAGCAAAAAAGGAGAACATAAAGAGGCGTCACTTTATATTGACGATTTGCTACATATTCACGATGACACATGCTGAGCAAGTGGCCGAATTTTGACCATTTTGCACATAAATGTTTCATATTAAACGAAAATGGTATACATAAAGGTTTCACATTAAGCAAGAAGTTTGGTTTTCATCATCGCCGGAAACATATTTTGTTTGCTCTCTCTCTCTCCTTCTCTCGTCATATTTATTTGCTTCGTTTTTGCCACTTGCGTCGTGTTGTCGCCTTTTTTTATTCTGAATTTATATTGTGTTTGTCGATTGGAACCTACACTTGCTAAATTATATATATATCAGTTTTCTGCAGAAAGTTTCTCGCCTTTCGTTCTGTCGTTGTCGTCGTTGTTGTCGTCTTTCTTGTTGTTTTGGAGGGGCCATGAATTCATTTGGCAATTCCGAAAGTGCCACGCTTACGGGCACGGGGATGATGTGAAAAAATGTGATAAAAACAAAATGCAATAAAAGAAACAACAAATGAATACTTTCGAAAAAGTTAATGTTTTGAATAAACAATTTTAGAGCATGGAAACCATTGAGCAACAAACGTTTCTATTTAGGCAAAAGTGTTTCTTGTTGATGAGAAAGGAAATCAGCATTTTTTACCCTCTGTTTCATAAAAGGCCGCTTCTGTGCGTTGACTAATGATATACGACAACAACAACAACAATCAAAACTGTCCATGTTCCCCTCTACCATCTCTCTCACCTTTTATGCAAGAAATTCAGAAGAAAAAGCGCATGAAGCGCACACACACAAAATAAACAACAACAAAAACTACCAATATTTTATTCGGGTATCTCAATTTGAAGCCCATGTCTTTCTCACAGATTTGATGTCGTTCTTCTGTTGTTGTTTTTTTGTTATGCTTTGTCTATCACATTTTATTACCCATTCCACTTTGGAGAATGTAAAAAACAAATTCCAAAGCTTTTTTTCACAACAATATAAAAATACATGCACACAAAGAAAGTCAGACAAAACAACGTGTTCCGATTGATTTCTATTGAATTATAGTGTTTCGTCTCATCAATAAATTGACGTGAACCTTTTCTAATCGTACCTTTGCCAAACATCAATAATCATTTCTTATATTTCTTTGTGGGTGTTATTTTCATTCTTTTATTTCTGTTTTTATTTCATGCCATTGTCAAAAGTATTTTGTTGAGTTTATGGTGTCGAGTCTCACTTGAATTCTGACAAACGATAGATCAAACAGATCAAAAAATCAAAGAACTTTTAACAATTTGTAATACAAATTGTGATCTAACTCAATCGGATATTACTAACACATTCTACTAAACATTCCTTTAATTTGGCATAAAAAAATGAATAAAACGAATTATAATAATTTGTTCGGAATATCTCTCTCTCTCTCTCTTTCTCTGTCTATACATCTGTTTCACAGTTTTACGTTTGCCTGACGTCATATGTTCATTCATTGATTCAAAAAATTATATATAAAATACACACCATTTTACAAGATCAACGCAATTTTTGATTATTTATCATTCAGGTAGAGAAACATTTTCACACCGGGAAAGGTGCTCAAGATATATAGTTGTAGTAAGATTAAAAAAAAAAACGGAAAAATAGCACACGCATTTCATCTGTAACCACTCATGCACATAACCATTTTTTCCGAAGATTTTTATTTGAATATTATGAAGATGGGTGCTTTTGAGGAGTGATTTATGTGGGTAGTGAGTGGGGTACAATGAGATGCCCTTAAGATGAACTGAATCGAGCACAATATCTTATGTTAAATTGCTATTTATTACAATTTTATGTTTCTATACATGCATCCCTCTTATTTATTGATGACATAGAGACAATTTTCATGTTGATTGCTTTCACTAATCCCAACATCATTCACGTTGATATTCCACAAATTCGACTCTTGAAATGCGAAAATTTGACTCTTCAAATGGGAAAATTTAAGTTAACTGATTGAGTAAAAGCAAACCTGTGCCCTTTAAATATGTTGTGGTTTCATTGTTATTTTTTTTATTGTATCTTAATAGAGATAGACTCTTGTGGTGAGGAGATATACAAACAATCAAAATTGTCCACCATAAATTATTATCAATGACAAGATTTCCAAATTGGTAGAAAATTTGCGATAAGATGATGCCTTGTCCAGTCGCAAAGTCTTGTGATAAAATAAATACAAAATATTTGAGTTACTCTTATTCAACTGTTTTGATACATATACGTAGGCGACTATTTAAGTTTCTTCAATATGTATGTTTTAGTATTGCCCGATGCAAACCATTGTCATATTCGTTAAGTTTAACATTTTGTAGCATAAACGTTCTCAGAACGTTTTGTCATTCGATCTTTATTTGTATTGTTTACCGTAACATGTAAATTGCGTCTCAGCCAAAAAAATGAATTTTACTCGTGAAAATTTTCGAGCGATTATTTTTTTCCACTTTCGATTGGGTGTATCACAACAACAGTGTTTTGATCAACTTCATTTGGCTTTTGGCGATGAAGTACCAAGTCTTCGGACAATTTATAATTGGTACAACGAATTCAAGCGCGGTCGCCTATCGCTCATCGACGAGTTCCGCGAAGGTCGTCCAAAATCAGTTGTTGTACCAGAAAACATCGATGCTGTCAGAAATATGATAATGGAAGATCGTCAAGTAACATATCACGAGATTGAGGCATCCCTGGGCATTAGTGCGACCAGCGTATTTAAGATTTTACATGAACATTTAGCTGTCAGAAAGGATTGCTCTCGTTGGATACCACATAATTTTACAATCGCTCAAAAAAAGGCTCGTGTCGATTGGTGTAAACAAATGCTCAAGAAATTCAATCGTGGTGTTTCAAAATCCGTGTATTTTATCGTCACTGGTGGCGAATCATGGATCTACGCGTATGAGCCCGAAACTAAACAGCAGTCGACTGTATGGGTCTTTCAAAGTGAAGATAACCCAACAAAAGTTGTTCGAGCTCGAAGTGTTGCGAAGCAAATGGTCGCCTGTTTTTTCGCGATAAGTGGTCATGTGGCAACAGTTCCACTAGAGGCTCGTAAGACCGTCAATTCTGATTGGTACACCACCATTTGTTTGCCCGAAGTGTTTGGTGAAATAAGAAAAAACAACCGCCGTCGCAAAATAATTCTTCATCATGATAATGCGAGCTCTCACACATCTCATCAAACAGTCGATTATTTGACCGGTCAAAAGATCGATTTAATGGGTCATCCGCCGTCCAGTCCTGATTTGGCACCCAACGATTTCTTTTTATTCCCGAGCGTGAAGAATAAACTGCGTGGTCAACGATTTTCATCGCCCGAAGAAGCAGTGATGCGTTCAAAACACACGTTTTGGAGATATCACTTTCGGAGTGGCATGAATGCTATGACAAATGGTTCGAGCGAATGCAAAAGTGTATTGATCATCATGGCGAATATTTTGAAAAACAATAAAACCATTTTCGATGAAACCCCATTGTCTTATATATGTTTTTGAAAAAACTTAAATAGTGACCCTCGTATGACGAAATTAATACTACTTCATTATCTGCATATCATGCCGGCATAATGACACTTTATGTTCAAAGGAATTTCCATTTTATCATTTATGTTAAAATATGTAAATTTTGTTGGTATACCACATTTTATAGACTTTGTTGTTTTTCAATTTACAGGAATTTGATTGTCGTTCAATGTACAACGAAACCAATTTTTTTCTCATTTTTTGTGCTTTTGATGAAGAATTAAACCGACAACTTAAACAAACCTATACGCTTACAATATTTACAATGTTAAAAAGTGGGACATTTCAATATAAAATTAAAATAAAATGTATCGGTTTTACGTTGTAATACAATGGTCGCATCCATTTCACTTCGAACATAACCGAACACTTTCTATTTTACAATAGACCACTGATATTGAATTAAAAGTTCGCAAATATAATAAGATCTACATTATGTGTAGAACTGTAGATTGTTCAGCATTTGCTACTGCTGGTGGTATTGGTTTTTTGTTTTAATGCTTTTTTCATGAGCTCAATACAAATTCGGTATTTTTGAGAATTGCTATAAAACTCTCTGCTCCCCTCAATTTGTTATTTTTACCCACCGCATTTCTGTGCTCTTTTCTTGATTGTACCGCTTTTTTCCGCTTTCGAAAGGTATCTTTTAGGACTTTCTTCGACTGCAAAAATGGATCATCTTCTCCGAATAGATATTCAATTTAAAGAAGAGCACGTGTATACTTGACGAATATAATCTATTGCCAAGAGGGAAACATGAACAATGAACATTTTTCAATGAATTTTGGATTATCATGTGGTTCAACGTAGAGTACAACATTTTGTTTGAAATGACTTTAATATGAAAATGCTTGCCCATTCGAACAATACGCTTTGCGTCATCTAAACAAAACAAATAAAAAATTCACACCTTTATGCGGTAAATCCTATTGAATTTTATCCCAAAATTCAAAGCTGGCAACCGTACATAACATTTTGAAATTGAAGCATTCGAATTAGTTGTTATAACGGAAGTTGTTCCATTTTGTATGATAATAAAATATATATTACGACAGAACAGGTTTCGGACATTAAATGTTTTTTGTAGTTGGTGTAGTTATGTTTCCATAAATACGTCAAAATACTAATTTATAATTGATATTTTAAATCGATTGACTATTTAAATATAAATTAGCAATTAGTCAAATACAAATGTTGAATATTGCAAATGGAAGAGTGAACGCAACCAGTGAAGCGTGGTGTTACTCTTATGATGTGTGAGCGTATAAAGCGGAAGCGATGAAAGAACGCTTATCGTCCAGTGTTCGATAATTAAATGCGCCAAATGCGAATAAAACGCACTTTCCACTATGTTTCAACACCCATTCGAATCGGGACATTGTGCCCTCACTTGAGTGTTAGACTGTTGTTATTGTTCATACATCAATGCTGAATAGTGTAGACATCATACAGTAATCAACAGGAGTTTGATTTGTTGGTTATCACAAATCATGTAACATTCACTTGCTTTCAGTTGTCCATAACTCAATCATGTATTCCAATTAGCATTCAATTAGAGCGAAAAATAAAATGTACCAAATATAGGTCGAACGAATATTGATTTTATTGTGTGCAGCAACGGTGTATAGCCGCTGACCAAAGATGAAAACATGCTTTAAATGCAAATACCCACGATACAACACCAACCAATGACAAAGTGCCCATTTTGTAGTCGTCATCACAAGTAGTTTGCTATTTATGTGTGTTATATCTGATAAAACATCATTGCAACCGAATGATTGCTATATAGGTGTTGGATATTATGAAAATGAAACTACCAAACGCAAACTACGCTATTTCCAGCCGACACACATACAGTCGAAGTAAATCACAAAATATATGCATTCAAATGATACCGTGGTTTGCAAATGAAATGGAATGTATTTGAGACCACAAATTCATTGGCATATCTTCTTTGCTTTCAAGTTTTTGACTAAATTTAATAAATTTAGTGTTTGGAGATATGCTGGATATATCGCAGAGCTTAGCGCTCAGTCAGATATGTTTTGCTGCATTGCACATAGACACGTGCTCAGCTCAGCGATGTATCCAGCATATCTCCAAACACTGATAAACACTTGGCCAAGTGAACTCTATACTATATGGAGACATACTTTCAGGCGACGCTTCCTCTGTAGAATGGTAGTACCATCTGCTTTTATTCAATGTTCGTCATGCACATGATTTCGTTTAATAAGCACGCATAAATGTCAACGGAATGCGTTTTTGCAATTGACATTTTGCCTGTTGTTTGCATGCTTTTTCTATCTCGATTTTTGCAACTTTCACTATCGCAATGGACTTCGAAATTATTTATGCACATGCTGATACGTCCATAAAATCACATTGCATTATCAATAATTATTTATTAGCTGTTGCAAAAGTTGCTCATACCAAAAACCACGAAAAAGGTGAACATCAAACACCATTAAATAGATTACAACCAATTGGCTTTTGGATCTGATGCTTTTAGTTATACCGGTTATTTTATGCATAATAAATGCCCTAATTGGTTACATGGTTATGGGTGCGTTTGTATGCAAGTTTTTCGTATAAATATATATTGAGAATGAGTGGTGTCAATTCAACGTTTATCTTCTGTGTTCGCTTACTCCAACATTTTTACGTCCAAGAGACAAATTATTGACCGAACGTATTCTCAATAAATATATTTTTCTACAAAAAACTGAGGATTTTTTTCATTTGGTTTGCAATGACATCCGAATTGAATTTTAACATTTTAAGTGCTTTTATATTCTTTTGAAACGTATACTTTTCACTGAAATTGATTGGCATGAATTTTACATTTTATAAGGTAAAACGCTAAAATGGATACATCTATAGCAAATGAAGACCCTTTAAAGTATACAAAATATCATAAATATTTTTTTGTTAGTGGAAAAAATGCAAACGGCACAATTGCCGAATAATAAATTGAATGAAATTCAAAAAAAGAATTGTCCAATCCAATCTACAATTTTGCATTTTTGTTAGTAAATTTCATCTGAAAGGGACAATATATTGCAAATGAATACAAATACTAATTGCAATTAATTGTAAGTACGTGTGGGAATAATAATTTGAATTATTAAACGGTGGTACCATTCAATTTAATGTAAAGTAAAGAAGTTTTTGTACAAAGTGGATAAATGCTACTCTTCATTAAATGACAATTCTCTGTCTGTGTAATTGTTTCAATTTCATTGATTATTATAAGCGTCTTTGAGGTGCTCTTTGAGATGTCAACGCGCTCCAATGAATTTCGTTTAAACCAAAGCATCAACACGATCTAACGATGACAACCGAATTTTTACGAAAAATGAAGTGATCACCAAGCACTGGTTAAGCCTTACGTAGTTAGAGAAGAACTACGGCATTGACAATGGCAAGCCTGCGAGTGGCTGTATTTCAAACAATTGTGAAATTATTTGCACCAAAAATTTTTTTAGTCATGATAATAATTCAATTATTTTCTCATTTCTAGTCTGACTGATTATCAATTGATATTTACACCTAACAAATTATTTATTTTCACCTAAAAAATTATGTATTTATATCATTTTCAACTATTATATTCACCTAACTATTTGATTATTTAACTTAAACTCTTATTATACATATATTATATATATACTCTGTAAAAATACCTAAGTTCAGCCAGCACTTGGCGGTGAAATAAATCTAATCTAATCTAATTAGTATGTATTGGTGTAAATTGCGACTAAATGACATTAGATGGAGCAACGAACAATTTCTCTAAGTTTTTCTCCAAAAAACGTATAGAATAAAGTCTTTATGCATCGCACAACCAACATTTTCTCATCTTAAAATCTCTATCACTTTCTATCCATTCAAAAAGTAATTAAAATAATTAACAACAACGGGGCAAACAGTGCCAGATAGACAGTCTATATTATGTGCACGCCTGAAAATTAACGTGTGTGTCATGAGCATTGTATATAGTATAAGAAAATATGTAATATAAAGGAGGTGGATGTAGGGGGGGGGTATTAATTAAAAACTTCTCGGAAAAAAATTGGATTGTGAACGAAACGTTTATGCATTGTGTGCGTGCGTGTATTGTGCTTGCAATGTATATGCATCTAAATTTGAATAATGCGTATAATGATTGTGTTGTTAAACGGAGAAAAACGCTACTTTCGGTTGAATGATTGAAGCATCAAATTTAAATAAATTGTTTCAACGATGGAAAACATTCAAAAATGAGTAGATACTGTTATCGTGGCATCAAGTGTGCGTGGATCATGAACAGTATTACACGGCTAATACTTAATATTCAAGCGCATTTTATCATTCTTGAAGCACGCGCTTATTCACACTTAATTTTCTTTTAACTTTGGCGCAACCAAACGACATTATTTTCACACTCATAGACAAGTATTTGCCATTGGCCGCCTAATTACCAGCTATTTCGAATAAACCAAAACTACAACGTCGAAAACAATCATAACTCGCAAGGGCTCACAATCAGCATAGCAGTACATGTTGCATATCGTACGCCAAACAGATTTAACTGATGACTGTCTGTGTCGTACATATATTCAGCGTCGCCGTCTACAACTAAACAGCATGCTTTATGATATGCTGCGATATGCGACATCTATAACTATGCTGTTTGTGAACTCTTGTAATATTTATTGAATATCATCATCAACGTTGTCGTCGTCGACGTTGTCATCGTTGTCATCGTTGTCATTGTGTAAAATCTTTTTCGCACATCTTCGGGGAAAATGAAACAGATTTCTTATAATGTTTTAGTATTTATTACGTATAATATGTATAGAATAATAATGTTTGTCATCAGTGTGAAGCTAGTACATACGGGACTGAAATACACATACGGCTTATGAACTCATCTGATTATATCTAAATGAAGAGATTTCGATTATCTCGATTGACTTCAACCCAAGTTTGTTTTATTTGAGCTCAATGATAATAGTACATTGTTTACCTCATACCAAACAACTTGAGCTCACTATATCCGTCTCTCGTTCGTCTGTATGTATAGCCTATGCAAATGGAATAAGTTTCACATTCATTCGGATACAGCAAGTCGCAGTGATTGAGTGTATTCAACAAATTCAAGCGTATGCAACTTATATGACTAACACAAAAATTAATTAAAAGTTTATTTATTACTGTGGAAATTCGCAAGAGTAACTAACAACTAACTGATGAGCGAAAGTGTTTTGAGGCTTTGAATACTTTTTTTTTATTTGAGACAGTCTACTCTTTGGTCTAACCCCAATTGCTTACATATCGTGATTTTATGACAAACAAAAGTAAATTGCTTATGTCTTCGTGTTCGTTCCCATTTATAATATATAGTTGTGCGTGCACCAGTTTTTCTCTATCTGCCATCAAAACCAGACGAACACTGTGTTTTTCTTCACGATTTTCTGACATCAACAAAGTGCAACACTGAATTGGCAAAAAATGATAGTGAATGCTTGGAAATCTCTCATAGGATTATTTCGAGTATAACATAAACACGCAACATCGTTACTTGAGGTATTTCTACGATGAGTTACGTTACGAATGTTATCCAATTTTCGCAAATGTATGCTTGTGAACTGTTGCTTGTTTATAGCTATTTCACTTTCCCTCTCTCATCCTCTCACCCTCTCCCTCATCTTCTCTCTTGCTCTCTCATATTGAATTTGCTTTTTGGCCATGATGATTTCGTGCGTTTTTTTGTTTGTGTTATCCGGATGACCTTCCTAGAAATTCGCTTAAATTGTGTAAATATTTGTACAAATTTCCCAATCACTTTCGTTTTATTCGGGTCAATCAATTCCTATGCCCGAAATGGTGCTGACCAAATCAGCAAACTCTTCATGCGTACCACAATATGAATCAAACTTATTTATGGAATCATTGTTATTTCCAATCGATCCATATTTTTTGCAACTTATTTTATTTGATCTTATGATCAATCAACAACAAAAAAACTATACTGATGAAATGTAGTTGAAAGCAAATGAACAAAACAGTTTGTTAAATTGAATTTACGAAATTTCTCTTATTTCTTTTCTATCATTATAAGTAAAAGAGTCGTTGACTCTTATATGATTATGTCCACTGAATAATGAAATCAAAATAATTGAGAGGGAAGTCTCCTCAGTAGAAACTGTCCAATGAATTTGAATTTTATATGGAAAATTGAATTGTGAAAAAGTTGAAAATCATCCATTGGGATATGAAGTTATTAATATCGGTTTCATAATGAATCTAAAAAAGCATAACATGATTCATCAATTTTAAGTAAAATAATTGGCAATTTTTGGTAAAAAACCATGCTTTTTATAAATCAGTTAAAGGCGGAAAGTGATCCCTCTTAATATTTGCTTCATAATAATAATCGCGATGAATACATGGGAGCGAACAAGTTTTTAGGTATACCGAACACGCGAGTAACACCAGCAGGTATTAGCGTTATTTAGGAATATTCTGTTAGTGGTCAACGATTTTAGTCGATTGGACAAAGTCCAAGGGGAATTTATTGTTTTGAATTCAAAAACTGCATTATTTTTTCATTGTTAATTGATTGACTGTTTATAATAAAATTCGTTTGAATAATTTTAAACTCGTTCAAATTTTGATAATCATATGAAAAATAATAAAGTATTTACGTTATTAAAATTAAAAAAAAAAACGATAAGCAATTCAGAAAGATACCTTCAAAATTTTAGTTCAACTTAGACTTGGACTTAAATTTTAGTTCAACCTTTTTTCAAGAATTCTGGACCAAGTTTCAGTGCCTCATATGGGGTCAAATCTTACAAAGTCGATTTTACACTTTTTTGGTACGTAATTCTTGAAAAATGGTGGATGAGAAAAATATGAATTCTAATGTATTTGCATGCTGATTCATATTTTGAGGGTTTTTGACCCCCGACCCCATAAAGGGTGGAGGGACTTGGAGGGCAGGGATCCCAAAAGAATTCTTTCGTCATTCTGAACAACTTTGTAGTACATTATTTTTTGATCCGATGAACTTTTGAAAAATTGGGGGCAGCCCCATCCCCCCTGGGGAAAAATTCTAAATTCTGCTCAGAATGAAATTTTCTACTTTTTACACATTTTCAAAATTCCCACCCCCTAAGAGTGAGTCTATGATATGCGCCACCCTGTATATTAAGTGCATGTGGTGCAATTTTCTTAATACGATATACAGCAAACGAACCAAATGCATATTCCATTGCTATTTTCATTCATGATAAATACTTAAATGAATCTCTTGAGGCAATGATAGCTCGAATCGAGTGAATACCGTCAGATACTTGTATCCGCTTGGATCTAATCGATACGATAAATTTTTGAGATAAATTGTAATTTCAATTCTCCATCGAATATGAAATGAACATTGAATTAAAAATTGGTGTAGCTCAGACGTGTCTAAATACAACGAATGTAGGTTGAAAAGACAAACAATATCATTGCATGAATTCATCTAATAATTGGACAGATATATCTGACAGTATTCTCTGCGTAAATCGACCTATGAAAATCATTGCTGAAATTTAAATTAGTTCTATGCATATAAGCATGATATATCGTTCTCCAGAGTAACTATATTTTATCGATTTTCTAGATTTCCTTTTTGAAATTTATGTCTGAACATTTAAACACTTTCATTTCGTTTGTTATGAATACGAGTGAGTTATTTATTTTTTTTTTTTTATTTATCTCAAAATTTCAATATAACAATATATTTAGTCTCTTATAATATTTTACTGAATTTGGGTAAATGATCGAGTTTAGAATGCAACGAAAAACTTATTTATGGTCGGATTCATTAGTTGAGCTTTTCATTGACAGTCATTTATCGTTAACTATAATGTTTACAAAGTATCTCAAATCGCTTTGTATGATATTTAGCCTGTAATATGTTGAACATCTGTTCCATGTGTAAATAAATTTTCCGAGAATTTCTCGATATATTTCAATCATTTTATGTGACTACAAATGATTGGGATGTATTTTAACAGATTTCCACATAATTGAAAGTGATTTGGAGAATTCAAGTGTTGAACATTTATTTCCATTCACGCTTATTTTCAATATTATTGGTTGAATGGTATAAATAAAAAGTGTCCGAACTATGATTTGGACATTCCTTACATACTTTTATTGATTTATTCAATTCAATCCAGTTTGGAAGTAAGTATGGAAATTATATAAGTTTATCAGTTTAAACTTTAAACTGATATCATTGTAAAATTGCATGTAATGAATAGAATTTTAGCACAAAAGTAAAGCCCTTCTATTATTTGCACCTCAATCTACCACCCCTTTTTTCCCTTTCTTTCTATTTCGCTTTCAGACTGAAAATTCTATACGATCGTGTGATTTTTTTCGAAGAAGTGGTCTAAAGGAACTTCTCAGAGGCAAAAAACAAATGAAAAAGTCTTCGTTATCGATGCGGAATGTTTATCCAGTTACGAATCATTGATTTCGATTTGACTATAAGCAAAAATCATTTGTTACTCAAAAATGACAAATGTTACACAAAAGTGACAAATTTTACACACGCATGTGACAATTTTTACACAAAAATGACAAATTTTACACAAAAATGACAAATTTTACACAAAAATGACAAATTTTACATGACAAATTTTACACAAAATTGACAAATTTTACACAAAAGTGACACTTTTTACACAAAAGTGACACTTTTTACATGACAAATGTTACACAAAAGTGACAAATTTTACACACGCGTGTGACAAATGTTACACAAAAATGACAAATTTTACACAAAAGTGACAAATGTTACACATTAGTGACAAATTAGCAAAATAAATAAAATGTCTGGATTGGTAATCTGTGTAAAATGCAAATAACGATTTTTTCAAAAAAAATATTTTCACATTTTTGAGTTTGAATTCCCGTTTTTATTTTTATTTAATTTAACTTAACTAAAAAACTTAAAATTCAAAACACACGAGAGTAGTTCAGCCATACAATTGTTGTCGTTCTTTCGTAATAGGAATTTCGTATGAAGTAAAAGAACAGAGAAGAGTGTAAGATGATGTTTTTTGGCGCTCGCTAGACAATGCGCATGATTTTTGTGATAGTCTCGATTTGATTATTTTGTTTCGATAATTCTTCAAGTTTTGATTGAATTTCATTAATAGCCCTGGCGGGGGAACAATTTGAAGCAACGAAATGAAGGAGAGAAAAAACTAAAGTAAATGTTCCGATAGATTTTCAAGTTTGAATTGAATTTCATTGATATATCCCTGGCGGGGGAACAATTTGAAACAACGAAATGAAGAAAAGAAAAGAAAAATATTTTCTAGAAAATTCGTCGCACTGCATACGAATCAATCGAACTAAACCAATAATAAAATTAAAATGGCGGATGGTGTTGTCGCAATTAAACTGGTCCAGTTCACATTTTATTTTACTACTCTCTCAAAACTTAAGTTTTTTAGTTAAGTTAAATTAAATAAAAATGAAAACGGGAATTCAAACTCAAAAATGTGAAAATATTTTTTTTGAAAAAATCGTTATTTGCATTTTACACAGATTACCAATCCAGACATTTTATTTATTTTGCTAATTTGTCACTAATGTGTAACATTTGTCACTTTTGTGTAAAATTTGTCATTTTTGTGTAACATTTGTCACACGCGTGTGTAAAATTTGTCACTTTTGTGTAACATTTGTCATTTTTGAGTAACGTTTGCCGGCTGCCTTTGACTATACAAGACCAATTGGTTTTTTTTTATCTCTTGGTTTGCATTCAATAAATAAAATCTTAAAATGTTGGAATGCGGCAAAGAATGTTGGGCTAGTCGAACAATGGTACTCAAATCGTCAAAGAGAGAAAAGAGCAAAAAAACGCATTTTGTTCATGATAGAAAATAGAATGTGTGTTCTTTTTACTGAAAATACGTTCTCTTTCGATATATTTCATTCGGATTTCAAATGTGAAAATTGACAAGTGAACGGATAAATATGGCAATTGGATTCGGCACTAGAGGCACTCTCACTCTCACACTCGCATGCGTTTGAAAACAGCTGGAAAAACGGTATACACCAAATAACTACTCACATGTACAGGCAGTTCAAACAATAAAAGCCATCCAAATTGTCGTAATAAATACAAACATGCGGGATGGAAAAGAGAATAAAAATTGCGGTTGTCACCATTTCCAGCGTTTTATTTCCGTTTTTTTCAGTCATTCAATCGTAATCCTGAAGCAAATAATGCTACTTTGGTTTGATATTGGGTGTTTGCACGCTAACGTAAGTGTACCTACACTTGGTATATTATCAAAAATATTTTGAGCAAAAAAAAACACACACACACACAAAACAAAATACAATTTTCAGCTAAAATACTTTTATCTCGTCAAGATGTGATACCTGTGTGTTTTCTAAAACTACAAAAAACAAGGGCATCACAAGTGTTTCAACAAATTTCGTCCTTATTTTATACATGCGCATTCTTTCGGTTATTCTTTTTACGAGTCGCTAAGTATTAGATGGACTATTGTAATCTCCTACACAATTCACATTTCAAGTAAAATATCATATCGAAACTCGTATCATGCGCATAATTTTTTCCTCAACAAAACATTCCGATTTAGATTTTGATTGAATACTTTGCACTCTCGACAAAAGCAAATATACCAAAAAGTACGCAAACATCATGACACATTGTAATTCTCATTCGAAACCATAACAAAACAAAGTTCGAGTTTACTTTTTTTTTGTCTTGGATTCAAATTTAATGTCGGCTGACATTATTTTTATATTCTAATCAACGATACTTTCCAATTGGATACAAAGAAGAATATTAAAAATGGTCTTCTTAACTTTTGTGTTGTTGGCAATTTGTTGCCATTGCCAAAGGTACTTCGAAGATCTTATTCATTTCATTTCATCTTTTTTCATTTTGTTGCGGTATAAGTTTGTGTGCGATCTGTTGTTTAAGAAATGTCTATTATATTATTGGTGATGCTATTAAGTACAAAATCAATCAAACAACCAGATCTTTTCACTTTGTTGTTTGGTTTTTCAATGCGGAAAAAAGTTTTATTTTCGATTTTTTAAATTTTCCGCTCGCTTTGCTACGCTTAGTTTTTGTTTGGTGATACTTTTTAATCGTTTTGATATTGGAGACAGGTTGACGAATCCGCATTGACACTTATGTCAACAAACAAAGTGCCTTCACTTTGCGGTAAACAAAGAATTATACCGTAACAACTATGAACATTTTGGGATTGTGTTTGGGCTCTTATTTATTTGAAGTTGTCGTCCATAAAGGTTTACTGAAGAAATTGCTTGTGCACACCACATCATACACGACCAAAAGGTAAGACCTAAAATATAAGAAAACTTCAAACATGTCACATAACGTGAATGTGGTGGAAAAACTACAATGAGACAATAAAGGGAAACAATAACAAAAACAATGGACACAGCACACATGTGGTCCTCACATCACTTTGGCAAAAGGCGATGCGCTGTTAAAAATAAATCAAAACTTTTTACTTTAATCAAAAATGTGTACCGTTTATTTATTTGGGAGAGCTACATGAGAGGTAACAAAGCCCTTTGCCACATGACTCACTTGATCCCGATCTCTCTCTCTCTATCCTTTTTTTACTTCCTCCTTTTATTCTCATTTTCCTTAATACATTAACAATGCTCATTTTCGCCTGTCTGTCTTTTCGGTATATTTTTACGATTCACTTGTTTTGTGTGCATGATGCGTAGGTGAAAGTTTTTATATAATTTTGTATTATACATTTCATTCAGACCGTATGAAAAGCTGGCGGCGAAATTGTTTACAGGGAAATAGAAAGAGCGAAATCGCGAGAGCGTGAAATCGAGATGAAGTGCGAATGCGATAGACTGAATGTTATAATATAAAGTAGACTATTAGAGAGGAAGAGAGGCACACAGACGATGAAGATAGAAGATAAATAAAACCGAGAGAGAGAGAGAGAGAGAGATCTAGAATACTCTTTCAACATTTCCATTTAAAACACACAAATGTGACGAAGCATAAACTAAATTATTTGAAACACATGATATGAGACGTTTCTCGGAATTTACATTCCCAGTTAAGTGAACTGTTTTCTTTTTTGCTTTTACTTCGAATATCAACCGTCAATATCGGCATGTTAGATGTATAGAGAGCCATTTTGTGGAAATCAATTTAATTGGCAACCATGAGTGACACACGTTCATATGCCAACGACCATACGTTGTAAAAACAAACCGAGCACAACTTTGTGTGGCATCAAATCTAAAGTTATTCTGCGAAACATTTTCAAGCTGAAGAAGCTGTTGCTTGAAAATCTTATTGTATGAACTTTTCATCGGGAATATATATTGTTCATTGGTGCGGTTACATCAAGCACATCCACAAGTTGTTGTGTTCATTTATTGTGTTTGGTTGCCTTTCGGTTTTGGAACTTCCATCTATGTTGGTTCTCCATAAAATATGAAGTGTAAGTCTATAGTTTCATGGTGTCTTTTTTATATCCACATCTTGGCTGCATGAATCAAATTTTACTTTGATTACTTTATAAGTGTTATGTCACAATATATATTTGAATATCAAGACATTGCCATTTCCGTTGCTTGTGATTTGATATTTGATTTGTCGTTAAAACAATACATTTCAACTCTGCTACTTCCAATACCAAACGCGCGTTCACATTGTATATATGAATCGTTGCGGCGAAAAGGTAGCTCTTATTTTCTTCAACATAACAATAATTTCAAAAAAATATCGAAACAAGCAAACCATCGGAATAATATGGAACAACAATTTTGGTGACAGAGATAGAGAATTCTTACAACATGATTGAAGCAGCTGATAGAGACCATTTGATTGTATATGAGAATTGCGAAAAAAAATTGTCTCCTAGAGTTTCATATAAGGTTGCCATATAATGACACCTACTGAATGCCAGTCGAGATTTAGATGATGAGGAATGCACATGTTTCCATTTCGATTGGATGAGGTGATACAGAAAATTCAGCAGTATTTGATAATATTTTTTTTTCTATTTTTCGCGATTTTCCAACTACATGGCACATTTGTATAAAAAACACTTAAGGCCACTGTCGTGAACCCGTACATATTTTGGATTTGCCATTTCAACGGTCCTTCATGTTGCACTATTATTATTATTGTGTACTGGAATTCATTTCAAATGAAATGCGGAGAGCACATTGGAAATTTTTCGATGGAATTTGATTTCATTTCTCACACTTGTTGAGCTGCACAATATTTTTGATATCCAAATGCTGCTGATTCATGATCGATATTAATTTTATAGCGATTGTTTTCCGCATTTCGCATCATCGTCGTCATCTTCGGTGTGATTGTCATCATTGGTTGTAACACCCTAATCAACAAGCTGTTACATTATGTGATTCTTATGGTGGAAATTCTTGTGCAAATATACGTGCATATTATTCTCCTTAATGTTGATTTATGCATCGTGAATGATTTTACCAAAATACGACGAAGCGAAATGGCAAACCAAATGGGAGCATTTTTCGCAAGATTTTAATCCAGCATGTGGTGCGTCCTTCACAATTCTTATCTATTCAATTTTATAAATAAAAACAACAATATACCTCTCTATATTTTGGAGTTTAATATTCAATAAAAAAATATATTCACTATTTCTTGAAATCAAGTCTTAATTCGTTGCGCTTATACTGCATCGCAAACGCACGACTCTGCTTATAGATGCACAGACACAAACAGCGCAGAGACTACTTTGCGTTCTCTTAGAAAACAACTACAAACAGTAGTCATACGTTTGCGATGAACATATCTGGCGGTAACTCCTGACTCTGTCTCGATCTTCATCCAACTTTCTCCCACATTGATGCCAAATGCGAGCAAGGGCTTGGAGCAGAGCAATCGTAAAAGAATCTTACATTATGAATCTTTTATCGAATTCTTCACCTTCATGTGATGAATCCCGACGCTGAAATATTAGATTATCACTTGAACCTCATGGGTGTCTATGATGATTATGGTCACGAAAAATATATACCAAAAAAATAAACGACGAAATATACGGATTTGTTGCAAATAAACCGGAATATACTTTGGTTCTCTTTCATTATTTTATACACAATGTACCATTGCTATTTTGCTTTTTACCCACCGTATTTAGACGAAAATAGAATGCACAATTCAAAGCCAGTCATGTACACACGAGAAAATAGAAAAGGCCAGTGTATAAGAAATGCCATTCTCCTATGATGCCGTTGGCATACGTAAAATGTTTTATTCATTTTTTTTTTATTTGTACGGCTGAATAGTAATATATTACTGATTTTTCTGCCACTTATTTAAAGTGAATCTATTGAAATACTCATTCAGTATAGAGATTTGTGTGGTACGCACAACTAAGCACACAAACATAAGAAAAGATAGAGAAAAAAACCAAGCTAAAAATATATAACAATTGCCAACAAAAAAAAATCCAAGGTGACAACGATTTCAATGAAACCAAAAATGTATTTATTTATCACAGTTGAATCGTGTTCACAACAACGTAAGGAAATCGCTTTATCCATGCGAAAAATGGAGAGGATATGAATTATCGAAGTTGAACATGTGTCAGTCAAAATGCAATTCATATGATTTTCTTGCGTACAGGCATTTACTTTGTATCTCTATACATAGTCCTTCGTCGACGATTTATAGCCCAAAGCCACTGAACGACCGTCAATTCGTTGATATCTTGTATCGGAATGCATTCAATTGGATTACGAAGAGTGAAAGACAAATCGAAATGATGGATTGGTCGATAATACTGAACCGGATAAATGGATGTTCTTTTGTTCTTGATCTAAAAGAGATATTCAATGTATATTCAAACGTAAAGACAAAGTATAAGCGAGGCTATTCAGCAAAGCGTTCACGCATTATTAACTTTTAGACCCACGGTAATTAAGATTATAGAATAATTTCCTGATGGTATGCTTTCCATTGAATGAAGTTAGCTTCGAAAGTGAATTGTCAAAGCCTTTTTTTTGTTATGGTTTAAAAAGCTTACCTCATAAAATATTTATTGAAACAAAGACAACAATGATCTCTTTGTCAATCTATTCTGTCTCTTTTTTTTCTTTATTCATTTTTATCTTCATTTTTTTCGCACAGATTTTTCTACATCAAAACTCATGGATATAATAGCACAGCGAGAATAAGAGAACGAAATCTCAGCTGGTTTTTGTAGTGCATAACCCACAAGCACATTCATAGAGTTGTGACCATGTCGAATTGGGAATAAATGAAATAAAATAACGTTTTCTATTAAAAACGAATAAAGATTTATTTCGATATAAAAAAGATACACGGAAAAAATAAAACAGAACCAATTGAAAACAGTGACGAATACGTTGCGGTCAACAAAATGGAAGCATTAAATACGGATCATACACTATATATAGTAGGAAATTTTTCAGAAAAATCATCATCGATTTTAGTAGCAACAACAACAGCAACAACAACAATAAGCACCATGAGCGATTTATTTGACATTACAAATTCAACAAATATACCAAATTCAAGTATACCGATTGATTCGCCATCATTATCAACACATAAAATCGATTGGACCGATTTGGTCCTGGCATTGCTTCTCTGCTTGCTCATTGTGGTAAGTTAGTCTTTTTGATTGTGTGCCACAGGTTCGACTTGGTCGTTCTGTCTCCATTTTTTAAATTGAAATCATCATCAATTGTGGGTTTGATTAATCGTTAAACTGACCACAATCATATTTAATTGTTTGTTATTTTGTTGGTCAACAGATAACCGTTATTGGAAATACCTTGGTGATATTGTCTGTGTTGACAACCCGACGATTACGTACTGTTACCAATTGTTTTGTGATGAGTTTAGCCGTAGCCGATTGGCTTGTAGGGATTTTTGTGATGCCGCCAGCTGTTGCCTTGATGCTAGTTGGTAAGTTGATTTTATATTTATTCACTTGAGTGAATCTATTTACCAATCTTAATTTGATGATCATTAATAATGAAGAGTGGGAGAAAAAAAATGTATATGTACCTATGTAATCCGATTTATTGAATCAACAAACCAGATGCATTCAATTCAAATTTAATTGTTTGCAAGATATTATATATATAATCGGTATGTTCCTCTCTCTGATGAATAAATCTATGTAAAAAGTCCATCGAAATAACAGTCAATTGCCATTTAACATTCTATCTATTGTATTTTAAGTGTATCTAACAGTGTTATCTAGTGAGCTGATTCAACAATGTAAATCATGTGGGAAAAACGTCAGAAATTAGATAATCTTCCGAAATAGAGGCGTTCGAGTCGTTTGTGAACACAAAAATCATGACACTGTGCTTTCGACATTTGTATTTGATTTTAATGCAAATCCTTTTCCATATAATCAATTAATACACGTGCTAGTGTACACTTTAACCACGTGCTCAAGTATTTTTCCAATTTAGACAAGAATGTTCTCGTTCACATACTTATTCAGTCACTTCGAATCATCATCAACCGCATTTATCTTTAGCTTAATGGGATTTCTCTGTTCATTTCATTGCAGTGATGGGTTTTTCCTATCTGAATAGCGCTAGCTTTTCGCAGCGCCTGTACAGCTTTGCTGCCCAGATGCTGAATCGTAGCGGTTGCCGCACGCGCAACACACTTCGTTTGTACCACACAGACCATATACGTTCACGTTCGCGTTCGTTCTCTGTTCGACATGCGTTTGTATACTGACTATGGTATTAGTGTATCATACTCTGTGAGCTCACTGGTTACTTAGACTATATGTTGTGTGGTACAAAACGCGTGCGGCAACCGCTTCGATTCAGCATCTGGGCAGCAATGCTGTTCAGACGCTGCGAATAGCTAGCGCTATTCAGATAGGAAAAAACCATCACTGTTTCATTGAATCAAACATTATGTACTTAAAATTGGAATTTCCAATTTATTTGCATAGGAAAAGAAGAAAATAATAAAGTTAGTAAATTCCCACATTCGCTAAGCATTTCAAGTCAAGTCTTTTAATCGTATTTGCTTTATATTATTATGACAAATAAAAATTTCGATCTAAAAAAGTGACTTTTTAAAATTGCATTTATATTTTCAATTATCATCTTTCATAAACATTAAGTTTCTACAAATTGAGATTGAAATCGGCTTCAACTTCAATACAACATTTGAGCTTTTTATGGGAATTATTAAGTTTCCAGCGATTTCATGAAGTTTTTCGATTATTTTTACGCATGTGGTAAATTTTCATATGAAATAAAACTTCTTGAGTCTTAATAAAATACTCTGTAAATGATGAACAGTTCTTTGAACGTTCATGTAATTTTCATTGAAGGTTCATGATGAGTTTCCACTTTTCACATTTAAATTTACATACAAGAAAGCAAAGACCTAATGAAAATTCAAATATTTGCGAACAGACAAAACAAAGATACTGAACAAAGCTGAAAAAGTTTTTTTTTCAAATTGAAATGCAATCTCACCACACAGAAAAGTGAAAATACACGCCGAAAAAGTATACATTAAAAAAAAAAAAAACATTTATGACATCAATATATTCATGTGAATTTGAAAAATTATGCGTATGCATGATCCGTGAGATGTGTAAAATGGGGCTTTTATCTATGGGAGTTTATCACATTTTAACTCCGAAAATATAGAATAATTTTAATGGTGACGGCTAATAGATTCCAGCTAATTCATTCACAGATAAAAAATTTCGGGGACTCATTACCCCAAAAACCTGAGAGAGTCACTTACATAGAATCTCTGTAGTATTTCATATTGTTACCAGACTTACCTGTAGTATGTAAATTTTTTACCAAAATGGCACTCCGATTACGAATCTGAAAAAAATCTGTCAGAACTGGATGTCACGTTAAATTATTTCATTTGATCAGCCATACTGAATTTTAGAACAAAATATGGATATTATCTTTAATAACGCCACATTTTTTTAATTATTAATTACGTAATATTTTGAATACTTAATTGAAAATCCATACATCGAAATAATTTGTTCATTTTCAATGGCTGTGACTGAAAGGAAAATATTTTTGTTTTTTTGAACGCCAAGTAAAATGAATCCATGGATAAAAAATCGTTTTTTTTTTTTGAATTCGTGCTAAGCCAGAAAATTTCATGTTCTTCGTTTGTTAGCGGCATCGCAACACAAAAAAAACCGAATAAAAGAAAATAAACGAAGGAGGAAAAGTTTTCATGTGATCCATTCAGCAGGGATTCACTTTCTCTCCCTGTAATTAGGTTTTACATTTTATTGTCAACTGTAATATTATTATTATTGCAGTATTATAATGGGCACTTAAGATGGCACAAAAATGAAGAATATGTTGTCAATCATATTGCCCTCAATGCTGTCGCTCACAATTACTGCCTATTTCAATACATTTTATCTGTATCCATTTTCCTTCTCTTTATCTGGTGTTATTGTTGATATTTATCATATGACGCGTAAGATACGCGAGCAAAGCAATTTTCCCAAGTAAACAGGTGCGAAATTGCTGACGAACACATGATAACATTTTTGTCGAAATATAAAGCATTGATGTATTTTGATAATAGATTCAAAACAATAAGTATCTATTGATTTTCTTTAATAAAATTTTTGATAAGGTAGAAGACAATAAATTCACATTGTCAAAAAATGCGAAATAAAATATTATCAAATCACTTTTACTTTCATACTAATTGTTTGTTAGTTAATATAATGGCAACGCTATTCGATACAAGTCCACTAACATCGCATTTATAGTAAACATCAACACATTTAAATTCTTTCTACAACTCAACAATATGTAGTTGTGTTTTCTCAACACATGAAAAAAGATGGTGTCGAGGTAAAGAATTTCGTCTAATGTTTCGATATTATTCCAGAGCTGCATATATTACGTAAATGGAAATTCTCTCCATCTCTTTACTGTATAAACATTACTATTATAATATAAAATAATGGATCCAGACAAATTATGATTGAGCGAGTTGTGTGTATACTCTTCTGCAAATTTATGAAAAACTAAGCGTTAAGTATATTTCATGTAATTTCAATGTATGTACTTTATACATAAAATCGGCGTACGTATATGTGGCGAGCGGTAACAACATTGCACCTGCAAATAGCAGAGCATAAAATCGCACGTGTGAAGTAACGTGACAGCTTAAGAAGAGCCGAATGTACTTCTCAGGAGCCACTCCTGAGTTCGTATTAGTATACAAAGCACACTAAAACAAACAACGCTAATAAAACTAACCCATTCATAGGTAGGAGCGGCTACACTGTGGAAACAATGTCACTTTCCTATACAAGGTATTGACTCTCTATAATTTTTTATGTTACTAAGCAGTTGACATAACATCACATCTTACGTTTTGTCAACTGTCTGTGAACGATACAAACTCGTGTATTGTTAGTTCGGAGAAAAATTGTTAGTGGTGCTGACGTTTCATGCTCTGGTAAATAGTACATAATTACATAAAGTAAAGAATTTAAGTTGAAATCATTATGATATCATGACATGATGTAAAAACTTTGCACCAAATTAAAATTGTAATTAAATTCATAAAAGATGTTCGAATTAATCCTTGAATAGATGTAAACTAAAGTAATTTCTATCGTGAAAATCATTGACACATACATGAAAAGTTAAAATAGGTCACAAATAAGTCAAATCACTATGACAACTATTTCAAATGCTATTTCTTAGGCGAAATGCCTTCAAAAATCAGACGCAACTACAACCCATCGTTGAATTTTCGCATCCATCGATGGAAATGAGAGAGTAAAATATATTGGATGCAATGATGTGTACCACTGAAATGTCACTATATAATTCGACTTAAGTGGGAAAACTTTCACCATTTTGTGATAATATTTTGACAGACACACACATGGCTTGCATAAAATAAATATGGACGTTGTTTTTTTTATTGAAATCGAGCATTCATTGTTCAACCTACGCTTTTATATTGACAGTTTTATCCAAACTAAATAAATCCGTATTTGATGAGTAAACAGTATGCATTTTCATAATGTGGCATACGTATATGTAAATCGTTTTGATATGGAGCCGAATAAATTGAGCAGCAATAATGACAGTCTGTCTTGTTGGCGATAAAGCGATTTATCGATGCCAAAACTAATTTTCAGTTCAAAAAATACAATAAAAAACAACCCAATAAACTATGCTGAAGATACGGTCGATAACAATTCCATTCCGGCAACATTGATCGAAAATTAAATCAATATGCAATTTTTATTGAATGGTGTTGTGTAATATATTTTCATCATTCTTTGATGTGTATAACAATGACATTGCCAACAACATTTCAAAAGAAAAAAGAAATGGTTTTCCAAAAAGAGCACTAACACTGTGGTTTTCTTTTGCAGATATACATTTCCATTTCCCTATTGTACCATTTCGCTGTTCGTCTCTACTTTATTGTTTTTGAAGTTGTACTTTTCATATATGAAAACAATGGGAGGAAATGACAGCAAATTTTAAAATTAGCGCGCTGTTTAGTTTCGATTTGAGTTGTTAAATTACATGGACGTCCCCTTTGAAAATGGTGGCGCCACCGTCAGCTCAATGAGACTTGAAGTCTTCACATCCTGTCATTGTATGAAAAGTTCCATGAAAGTGTACAACATTTTCCATCATAATTCATATTTCAGAGAGATTCTTTCCTTTTTTCATGCTGTTGAATGAGGATTATCTTATTTAAGTTGTTGAAAGTGTTCTGTGATGAAAATCATGACGCGATTGCACTATGCCGGTTATATTTGCCAAGATTTATGCACTTTGAATAAACGGTTTGCATTACACAAAAAAAACTTGTAATAAAAAACCTAAGCAAACTACAGCGATCAAAGTGCATAAAGCGTTTCGTCACAATTTTTCATTAAAAACTTCAAGAAAGGCGAGTTTTTTTCCAAGAGAAATCTATAGAAATAGGGAATTGAAGAATTCCATTTTCATGATGATTGTCAGTTGATTTAAGTCGACTGATGATGCTCGAATTCGCAAAGTATTCTCATTTACAACAAATAAAAGTTCTCTTAGCAATACAGAGAGATAAATTTCTTGCTATGAAAAGACATTCAAAGAAGTGGGAAAACAATTTAGAAAATGATTTTAATGTGTTTCATAAATTCACATTCAGCTATTTAAAATGCACAACTCTTGTGGAATTATGGGGGATTTTTTTCTTTGTTCATGTTAAATAGCAAAAATACGTAAAATTAGTTCTCGGACAAAATGTACAATTTGAACTGAAATTCGTATTTGACAAATGTTGGGAAGGCGTGTATCTTTCGGTTTGACCGGAAACAAAAAAAAATTATATCAATAATCTAACAGTGTCCCAAACTGAGTTGGCTCTACAAATTACTTTCTATTTTAGATTATTTTCGGTCAGTTTGCAGAGTTCCGTTCGGATCGGTTCAGTTCAAAGACGATCTATATTTTTCATCCCCCATTCCTCCGTCGGACGCTCCGTCAGTTTGAAACAACATGTTTACACAACAGTTCGATACTGTACAGTCCCTTTTTTGGTTGATTTAGATACATTCTATCCATTCTGTCGTGAAAACAAAGCAAGAAGCAGTGTGTGCATGCCTAATTATTGCTTTGTGTTTGATAAGAAAATGTATTTGTATCACTTTCGAAAAGTCGGTCCTCGTGAATGTGTAACATTTGTGATAGGATCAATTTCACAGACAAATTTAAATCAAATTAAAATCAACTTTGTTGACAAAATTACGCTCTCAATTAAAAGCATTTTGCGGAGTAGCAAACCGACGAGATAGAGATAAATTAAATTTCCATCGAATAGAAAGAGAAGGACTAGAAAGATAGTATATATATAAAAAATGGAACACTCATGTTAAATTATGTTATGAACCAAAAAAAAAGTTTCAAGTGTTGCCCATGCTATGAAATATCATATTTTCTTTACCAATTTAAAAGCTTCTTGGTTGAATATTTCATTGCCTACGACTTGTTACCAGACATTATAATGAGATATTTTCAGCTCCTGACGATATCTGGCTGAGCTGATTCATCTGGCTGAAAATATCTCATTATAATGTCTGCTTGTTACTTCTCTCCGCTCTTCCACTATATCTATGTGTTTAGTTTTGCAATGAATATTTAAAGAGTAGACATTTACGCGGAAGAAGACATTTTATCGTCTCAAATGCTGCTCCATGGATGTCACTTTTTTTAAGCTTGAAAACAGAAAATTACACCATTTATAATTGGAATGAATTATCACATATTTGAAGTCTCTGTACGTGTCTTAAATATTATAAAATGGATTTGGTGCACATTCACATACGTACACAAGCAATGCAAAAAATATTCATTTGTTTGGCATGTGCTTTTTTGATTGTAAACTCATTCAAAAAGTTTTAACGAGATGGTCTTCTTTTGTTCAATATTTACTCACACGAAATATGTCTATTGTGTTGTGCATTTTGTTGTATATTACTTAAAAGAGACATTGCATTAAATCAAATTTTGACGATTGAGATTGTATGTAAACAACACATGTGGTGTAGTTAAGTGATGCAAAACAACCAATAAACCTGTTTATTTTTAATTTCGTGTCTATGAATTCAATCACGTCTCCTTGAAGACTTCCGGAAAGCTCTTACTATACAGACCTTGTAATTTATTATACAATGTAGCAGCGATGATTTGTGCTACTAACGTCCTCTTTCAAATATACTTAACTGATTTCATACATTAAGGAGTATAATTAAAGGTTTTATACTCTATAAGCTTCATCGCTGGCTATACTTTTATTAGAAGCCGTGTGATGTTCTAGTGTGCTTATACACCGGACATTCTCTATATAAACATATGAACACATCATGAGTTCATTGTAAGCTAATCACGGATGTAAATTCTGCATTTATGTTTGTCGATTTAGTGTCACAATAATACTATTGCAATAATCAAATTGATGAACGTTTATTCTCCATCGATGATTTAAATGAATGTGTTTAGTGTTTATATAGTGTGTGTGTGTGTATGTGTGTGGTTTTTTTGTCAACTTCAAATTTGGAGCTTAGAGGTTACATTGTTGTTAAATGTTAAAGAGTACATTCTATAGCTGTGTTCGCATTACCTTCATATTACCCAGACTTTAGTCAAGCCAACAAATATCTTCGCATTAACATGAAACAATTGCTTGCAATGTACGTAAAGCTTAGGGATGCGGAAGTAATTTTGATAAAGGATTTTCTGTATTTGTAGTCACTATTTGCTTATACAGTGTGCTTTTTACATAAAATACAGTTTGATTTGTCAATGTGTTGTGTCAACTGGCACCAAATAAGCAATGATTCAAATTAACCGTATTTCGGTTGCAATGTGATTGGATAACAAAATTGATTGTAGTGTTGGTAAGGAACTAAGTTTGGTATTTTATCCAGAAATGTAGTAAACCATTTTTGCATATGACGTTCTCGATCTTTTCTATTAATTTCCAACATTATGAACTCTGTTGTTTGTCTTTCAATTGCCATTGGAATATATATTAAGTAAACAAAAGTAATTTTTCAAGTCGACCAAATTAGTTGACCAGAATAACGACAAAAATACTGAGTCTACTATGCAAAGTTTGAAAGCTTTCAGCACATCGTAATCGTTTTTGACTGAAAATTTTCAGCACAAACGAACAAAAAATTCATCTCAATGTGTCTCGAGATATTCATCGGGTAATAAAACAAACAAACAAAAAGTAATTCCATGGCTTAATGTTTCACATCAGACAAAGTGTTTTGTAGAAATGCTTTGCGTTAAGCAGTTGTGTGCGTGTATGTTACTTTCTGAGTTTTGATTTTTTTCAAACATTAGGTTTCTTAAACTGCTTCTTATCCATTTTATGCAAGATAGACGGAAAGAACATCTTTTTCGCTCTAATTTGATATTTTGTGATTAAATCTGATTTTTTTTTTGTTGAATCCATTGAAAAAAAGTTTACGATTTTTTTTTCACAGCACATCAAATTTGGATGGCCATCAGAATGAATAAGACACAGAATTATGCTACACCAACAGACAATATATTTGGATTTTGTCATCTGGATATTTCACCTCATCTGAATAACGTTAGGCGATGATACGGAGTGAAAACAATAGAAGTGATTGTTGTATTGTATAGGTATAAAAACACTATTATAACTATAACAATCATTTCTATTTTTTTCACTCCGTGTCATCGTAAGCATTTCATTCAACCATTTTCCATTTTTTGTCAAATTGTATTTGAATTTTTTAAATTGATCCAAAATCCTCTGTTGAGTGTTATTAAAATATTCGGATCAAAGAACATATTATTTCTGTATCAAATATTTCTATTTGCTTTGAGTAAATTAATTAATTAGTTGTGTTTATATATCCATAGCAACAATCCTCAGAAATCCAAAGTGTTACCTTTTAATTGTGTTATATTGGAATATTAACAATTTGTTAAGATCAAACTAGTACTACTTCTTGGGTGCCGTTTTCTCACATTTTTCGCTAGTAAAAAAATGTATAAACGTCGCAACTTCAACTTTTCATGTAAAATATACACATATATACATTTTTCCGTTACACTAATATTTTATGCGATGTATTAAATGCCAAACAGGGAAGATATATTGAACATAATGGAGAAGTTTGTTAAGTTTTAAAATGATATCCGTACTAGAAAGAATGCACCGTTAAAAGGCAATATGTAAACGGTAGACTGCATACAAGTAAATCAATAAGAATAAAGACAAAGAGTTGGAGAGAGAGAGAGTGCGAGATTTGTGTGTAGTATGTGTGATTGATGTACAGTGCTCTTAGTTAGGATCTCTATTTCGTTTTGAATGTGATGTTTTGATTTTAGTTAACTTAATGCGCTTCTATTGCACACGAATCCAATTGAGTCGATTTCGATTGCAATTTGTATCATATAAATAAGAAAACTATCAAGATACATTTTATAATGGAAAATGTTACCGAAGAGAAACGAAGTGAAATGACTCAAAAGTATTAAAAGGCAAAATGGAAAGTTCTACGATGCACACCATACCACTTTTGTTAGTTTCAAATATTTATGTTTTGAATCAAAGTTACACATGTGGAAAGTGCAAAGTCACACAAGAACCGAATAGCAGAAAGCGAAAGAGAAACTGCACACACTATTCAATCACCACCATCTATTTAAATAAAAAAAAACCACAACAACTTTAACCGAAGCGAGTTAAAATATAAGGTTTGAGCGAACTCACGATGTGTCCATACCGTTTATATAGAGAATGAGCGTTGTGTGTACACTGTATACTAGCATCTCATACGGTCTATGATGAAAGCAGAGACAGAAAAAAACTTCCAAATTGGTTCTCAATCAAAAGTAATAAGCACTTTTAAGCCTAGCGAGATGCAGGGGGCGTTAGTAGTACACACATCGTATATTCAGCATTTTCATTGTGTTATCGACCAGTAAAAAGTCCATCTAGCGATACAGAAACTTTAAAATGTGAATGGTGATACAAAAAAGGCAAGCGAAAAATGTAAGTTGTTTTCAAAATGGACCATGCTATAAATGGATCATCTTAATTCCATCACACTAACATCTAAACAATGGAAAATTATCTTCAAATCGAAACGGGCACACTTTGACATTCTTTGTTTAATGTTAATTTCACGCAAGAAAACAGTGTAAATTCCAGTTAGAGTATTGCTTTGTATCCTTTACAAGCTCATAGGGATCATCACATGCATTTCCATTTATATTATGTGCTAGTAGTTTTACTGGTATAAACGAAACAATAATCGAAGAAAGTAAAAAAAGAAAACAACTACAAACAAATAATCAAGCAAACGATGAAAGTCTCAACGAAACAAGAAATACGATGCATCATGCATACATAACGAACTCAATTAAATTAAGAATTGTTAAGAATTGAATTTATGTAATTTGATTTATTTGCATTGATGGAAGGTTATACAGACATGGAGTGTTCTATATATTATATTGTGATTCGGTTTGAATGCGGTGAAGCGAATAAATATAGTGAACAATGCTTTATTCGTTGTGTGACATCGGTATGGCTATGAAGATAAATCATTTGCGTGACTATTTCTCTTGTACCGCTAGGGAAGAATAACAAAAGAAAAGAATGGAATTAATTTAAAATAATCGAAATTATCGACCCGTGTTTAATATACACTACTGATCAATAGTTTGAGCAAGATAAACAGTTGCCACGGACCATGAAGGAGTCATTTATGGTGGTTGATTTATTTAGACAAAATGACAAAATGTAGATCGTAAGTAAATAGGACTAAATTTCATCTGAAGACATTAACTCTCAGAAAACATTCATTAATTTTTACGGGTTAACCGCAGATAATCAGAAAAGTCCATTTTCCATACAAATATTTAATTGTTATTCGAATACCGAAAAAACTATGACGGAGTAGTCATTTCTGATAGTTAATATATCTTCAGATGGAATTGAGTCCATACTACATTTAGTATAACTCAGAAATGACTACCATGATGGACCACAATAACGGAGAAAACCGGCAATTAAAAAATCTATTAACAATAAAAATCGTTAGTCGTTCTCAAACTTTTGATCGGCTGTGTATTGAAAAAAGTATATTCAAAAAAAAAGCCATACAAGAGTTGCAAATTGTGTATCTGTTTACAGTTTGCTCCAAATCATCAATTTTAAAGTGCGTTATCTGCGTTTGATTTGTAGTTTTATTATGTATTTACAATTAAATCGTTGCTGTTGAAAAAAGCTTTATTTGTCGCAGTATTATTTGGAGAAAAATAATAGCTATTTTTTCGACGCAATCAGTGAATTGTGTTTAAAAAACAACATTTAAGAATGAAGCGAGACATTGTGGATTTATGCATGTACGCACTATTCGTTGACATAAAACAAAGCTTATTAGCTAATTAATAATCAAATGATACCTTTCAAATTTTGGGATAATTATAATGAAGCTAGTGGAAAATTTCATTAGGAAACCATGAAACTCACATATTTGCTTTTTCAATATTATTTCTTTTGTATAGGATCATGGCAACTTGGATGGGTGTTTTGCAATATTTGGATATCGTTAGACGTGCTTTTATGTACTGCATCGATTCTGAGCTTATGCGCAATTAGCATAGACAGGTAAGTGGTCTGAATATTTGGCACACAATCCAATTTTCAATCTGAACTCTCTCTCTCTCTCCATGTGATTGTGTCTCTTTTGCATTTTCTGTCTGTGTCATTCTCGATTGATTATTTCAGATATTTGGCAGTTACACAACCATTAAATTACTCTAGAAGGCGACGCTCCAAGCGACTAGCACTGCTAATGATTCTAATTGTATGGGTGGTTGCGTTGGCAATTACTTGTCCGCCAATTTTGGGATGGTAAAACGATATACGATAACGCTTTTTTGTTAATTAGTATAATACTCAAAAATATATTTTCAAAAATGCAGATTATATGTAATAGCTAATTGAAAAGCGGCAATCGTTTTTTTAAAATGATTTTTTTAATTCTAGGTACGATCATCGACGAGCTGAAAAGCATGATGAATGCGGATATAACCAGAACGAAGGTTATGTTGTTTTTTCAGCAATGGGATCTTTTTTCATTCCAATGGCTGTAATGGTATATGTTTATGCGCGGATTTCATGTGTTGTTGCCGCACGTCATGATCATATGACAGAAATCGAAGTTCATAAGGTAATTAACATAAAATTCAATCAAACACAATCGAATAACATATCGATGGCTTATCGTTTGTGTATTACATTCAAACAGAGACATAATAAACACTTTGATGTTGAAGCCGAACAAGATGTTGACTTGGAACCATCATCCGAACAGGATTTACAGAGTCCATATCGTAAAAAACAACATTCATTTCGTCAAACATCACGAAGCAATATATCAATGGATTTAAAAGAATCACGAATGGAATTCAATGTTATGGGAGGCAAGAACATACAACATTTACAAGAGAGACAATCGCAACACCAGCAACAGCAACAAGACAAACCACAAACAAATAACGGCCACTATGACCAAGACGACTTTTCCATTCGATCAACATCACAAAAACGCACCAAACCCAAATCGAATAATGCATCATCAACAATGAGCGACCATTGGTCAAAATTGGCTCAACCCGTGCAATATAGCGTTAAACAAAACAATACGGTTTTATATGAACTACAACGTCAACAACAACACACAAGTACAATAAAGCAAAATACACGCATCCATCACAAATCGCTTTCGAATCGCATTTTGTCGTTAAAACGTGAAAACAAGACCACACAAACTTTATCGATTGTCGTTGGTGGATTTATTGTGTGTTGGTTGCCATTTTTTGTTTGCTATTTGATCGCTCCATTTGTGCCGGTCAGCAAAACATTGAGCACGATGCTTACATGGCTTGGTTGGCTCAATTCTGCAATGAATCCATTCATTTATGCGTTCTATAGTGTTGATTTTCGTGCAGCCTTTTGGCGGCTCACATTTCGAAGATTCTTTGAAAGCTCCACCAAAGCACCGTACCCAAGTAATGCAATGTCAATCAAACGATAATTCGCATTCTTGTTGTTATCGTTCTTGCCGTCCGACCCCCCCCCCCCTGATACACACCACATCACTCCATCATCGTCACAAATACACGCATTACACAAATACGTATACCAATATGGACAGAAAGACACACGCACACACGCCGTAATGTGAATCATCAATATCACTTATTCATGTACAAAGTTTGTGGTGCTGTATTAGTATGAACCACTTTTCAGGTAAAATATTTAAGGGTTTCAAAAAGAAATGCGACCAAAACCATGGACAAATAACACCCACTTCATTTCTATATACATTTCGAAACTCAAACATGAGCAAATAAGTGTCATTATAAAATAATTTAAATTCATTTAAATGACGAAAATGCCAGATACATCCCCTTATCACAATTGAAATTAGTCACGGTTTAGCTCACTGCTGTACATGATTCTACACGTGGTTACTTTCACAGCTAAAATATTCGAGCAGCAAACGGAACAAAAACAGCGAACACGATAGCCGCAAAATCGATGGATCGAAGCGACAACACACACACAACACTCCTCAATTTTCCGCTCAAGTTTTTCTCTCTTACGCATACTCTTTGTCTCTCTTTCTATGTATTTTTGTCACTTCGTTTATTGTGTTACTACCAAACTGTAATGTTTTCAAAACGCATGATTATTATTGTTTATTGTGTGTCGTTGAAAATGGGTGGAAAACAATCGCCAAGAGAAATATTAAGATGCTAATATTCAAATAATGTGTAATAGAAGCTCATTCATGATACGCTTTCAAACTTGCAACAACAAACTGAAATTCCAATGGTAATATTTGCGGAAAATAATTTGCCCATGTCTAATATTACGCAAAACCAACGTTTTTCGCTTTGTTGGGGTTGTTGAACAACAACAAAACATTCGCATCGTGAAAAATGAGATCGAGAAAAATATATAAAAATCTTTCTTGCATTTTCACCACTTAAACCGATTCCCGATTTAAAAAAGAAAAAAAATCTGCAATTTTATCCTGAAATTCACGTCAATGTTTTAGAGCTGCACCACTTAAACTACGGCACGATGAATAAAGGAGTGTTTGTATTTTTATTCGATTAAAATGTGCAAGCAATTTTGTCTCAAAAAATGATCACATATATTTAGCTAGTCAAAGCATGACTTTAAAGGACTCTGCGAAGGCACAGAGCTTGCACAGAAATTGACAAAAATTAACTTCCGGACTAGTGCGTTTGGGGTTTCGCTTGAATTTTACATCATTTTCAAATTTCGATTTTTCGCACATGAAATCTAAGCTGAGTTTATGCTTCAGCGACAAAAATGTATGTCGATCAAAATATTGCAGTTGGTTGCATTTGAAAATATATGAGGGAAAATTATTTTTGAAAAAAAAAAAATGATTCGTATTAGTCGCTTTTGATCCATTGCATATCGAAAATGTGAAAATGTGTTGTGAAATAGTATGAAACTTTAATGAAGTTGGCAAAATTGTTTAAAGCACAATTTCTCTGGTGTCCATCCGTTAAGTTGTACGTATTTTCCATTCGATAAAAACAATTAGTTACGCCAAATCCAGAGATTTGTTGATGAAGTGTACAACATTCGGTATGTAATTCCATGGTTTAAAAGTCTTTTATCTGTGCACAAAGGGAAAATCAAATAAATACATGCAGTACACACAAGAGACAAACCCCACAAATTATTTTAGGAATCCTACCAAAATATGACTTTGTAAGGTTTCCTCCTAATACCGCAATATTTTAAAATTTGATTATTTCGAAACAGAACATATTTGTGTTTAAAAAGTTTCCTGCCAAAATATTCTGAAACCTTACAAATTCCGATTTTGATAGAATTTCTAAAATAATTTGTTTTTATTTGAAACTTTGACTGTTCCAACATCATTGGTAGTTTTAATTTAAGAAAAATAAATCAATTACCTCATTGCAAAGAAGACGAAAATATCTTCGTAATATGAATGGCGTGAGTGTGAATGCGAAAAACATCAATTTACTAAGCATTATTGATTTTAAGCTGCAGCTTACCGATTAATTTAAACTTACCGAACGAAACGAGAGACGCGTAGTTTGAATAATTAATTCACAACAGATTATGAGCTTAAGTTATAGCATATATAACTTGTTAAATTAATAGTCACTTGGCACTTGTGACAAGTGCAAAGTTTGTAGAAATATTAAAATTTAAACATAAACATTTAAAATAATTCAGTATATGAAGTCATCCTCATCTACTTGAAAACGATGACAAAATATAATACGATAAGCAAATACTTAATAGTGAAGAAAGATAGACGGAGAGATACGAGTGCACAGTGCACAAAATGATTCGGTTGGTTAACAATATATTGATATTAGCACACTTGAATAGACCCAAGATATAATAATCATCCCCGAGTGGAAAAAAAGTGACTAAGTTACTATTGACTGTAAGTGACTATAGTTAGCTATATTCATGAATTTTAAAATTTTGTATGGAAAACAATCGACTATAGTTACTCAGTCAGTCAGGCGATTATTTTGGGACGTTTCGACTATCGGGTGACTATGATTATTGTCAACTATAGTTAGCTGTTGCAGTTAACCATAGCTTACTTTAATTGATTGAAGTTAACTAAATTTAACTAAATTTACCTAAGGTTGCTTGTTTTTACAGTCAATAGTCAGTCAGTTTGTCCCAAAATAGTCAGTCACTTTTTTTGTACACTATATTCACTATATAAATATACAATATTGATTGCAATCTAAAGACAAAACCAATTTTCAATTTCATTTGTTTCATATTTGAAATGCAAATACACATTTTATAATCTCAAATCGTAATGTCATCTATACATTTCAAATCAAGTTCCAATTTTGGCGCTTTATTTATTTATTTATTTTTTTTTTTTTATAAAAAAAAATTTGTTGCGACTTCGCAATGGAAATGGTCCTGTTTGTGTTCAAACTAAACATTCGTTAAATTCCATTGGATATTCCATCAGATGAAGTTGGATAAGCATGTTTGTTTCTAAGTTTTAGTTTCAAAGCGAGAAAGTTTAATTTATATAGAGGTGATGACTTTCTCTCAGCTTATCGATCAGTTAAATACAACAGAAAAGTCAGACTGATGTATCACACATGTGTTCACACATTTTCGTACGTGGTTGTCTAGATGGTTAACGAATCTAGAGGGAGGACACAGTGTTACATTTTGTATGTATGCGCATTTTATGTTGGAAATTTCATTCAATTTCCATTAAATTATTTCAAATCATAATATGTGGGCGCTGAGTTACATCAAATTGAAATACGAAAATGTAAACCATGTACATGGAATAGGTGCCAATTTAACAGAAGATTGTTATATCCGTGACATTGATAATAATGATATAGATGATGATGATGTCAATGACAATGATAAAGTTTTGACAAAAATTATGGTATTGTCAATGGAGCGCTAAAGTATATGTGTGATGCATTCTAATCAAATTAGAGATTAGTTGGTTTCACGATGTGCGCTCATGCTCGGATTTAGACATAAAACATGTGTAAAAACATTTCGCATCACCATCCATAGAATAAACAATGACACATTCATTCAAGCACTATGACAAACATACTATTTACGGTTAAAAGAATGTATGAATTAAGCAACGAAATCTCAAAGTAAATCGTACTATTTATCCGCATTTTACGTCATCTAGTTGAATAGCTCAATCTAAATCCATAGATGTATGTGTTTGTTTATGTTCACCGCATGTACATGTGTTGTTAGATTGGACTTAAAATTGGTTTGGCGAGATACAACTTGTTTCATGCTCGAATTTTAAGCCCTTTTTCACCTTTTTTAATGTGTTAACAACATTTCAAATTATAGGTGGTAGAGAATGTTAACTTTCTAATATAAAGCAGCAAATTATAGTAAAAATGCGCATTCTCGTATTAAATTTGAAACTTTAAAGTAGTAAACCAAGTGAACATTTGAAGGAGAACTTCTATTCGAAGTTGGCAGTATATAATCTTATTTCTATAACACGGTGTCCAGTTTAGTCCACATTGGGTTTGGTGTGTGAATACATGAATTTCAACGAGCAACGAATCATGCATAAGTTTTAAAAACACCATATTGCACCGAAATATTTCATTTTTCAAAATCAATTTATGCGAGATATAGAATTTCCTTACAACACACACACATGGCCCGAAAGGTATTGTGTAAATTTTGAAACATAAACATTTGTAATGAAATTTTAGTAAAAGAAAACTCATTCACTTGGACACTTCAACCGTATTCAACAAGTACTAACATATGCTAAAGTTTTTTTAAAACCATTTTGCAGTTTGGTTGATTGTTTTGAGTATGTGTGTTGGTTTCAAGTGTGAGTCAAACGATCGAATCTTTCGAATAAATCTGAAAAATGTTGGAAAAGTTTTTCCATCTCTTAAGAAGAATACATTTTACCATACATTGTTTACACATACAGCATACACATGGTATTTGTGGATAAATTGAAGTGAGATATCACTCCATCCATCTTTTCGGTTCGCTATAAAGATAAATTCGGATTCAAACGTTTGCATGTATACGAATGATACGTTCATTAAATATTTTGATCATTCATTTGTTTACTATATTAATAGCAATTAGCTTTTGATTAGGTTTATCTTTGTTCAAGATTTTCACTTTCGCAGATAAACAGATCGGAATTATAAATGTAGATATAATTACATTACAGTAATATAATATATTAATTTATTGATGAAAACCAAAGTTCAATTGTAATTAGTGATTAATGATATATGATAACGACAAAATATAGAAATAATAACAGAATACTTGTTAATTGTAAATACCATGTTTGATTGTGTCCATTGAAATAACATTGATATTCAACAAATAAGCAGCGATTGAAAGCCGTGCATTTTGGAAAATCGACAAAAATGATGCGCACATTCAATTCAAATAATTTTCCATCATTGTAAACTATATATGGTATACAAATTGAATGAATCAATTTAATCCTTTTGTTAGGCCACATATACTATAGCATTAGTTAGAGACCTATTTGTAAACTTTTAGCGGACAAATTAAACAATTTTGAATGTTTGTGAAGAAATTAACTTTAGAAATAAATTGCATCAAATTGAAACAACAAAATAACAATGAGTTTGTGTTAGTGTATATAAGGTGTCATGGATTCGATTTTAATTGGATTATTTTTCCATTTTGTTGTTGACGGTTTCCAGAGGTTATAGGAAGAACAAATGATAAGTTTGCTTAAGATTATTATTATTTTTCTTGTTTTTCTCTTGTTTTCACGCTAATTTTGGAACCGATTTGCGAACAGATACAAAAAAATTCTTTCACAGTTGAAAAAATGCACAAATTCAAAGAGCAAGCCTGTCATATTTAACCACGATGTGCTATGAAACTCAAACTATGTACAGTAAAACCGGAACCGTGGAACCGGCATCATACCAAAATGTGTCGCACATTTCATTATATTTTTTGTGACCGAAATTCTTTTCCACCAATAAGATGTTTTACTGTACTTTGTAGCTCAGTCGGTATTTTGTCATCATCATTTTTGTTCATTAATTATTCATTTGGTCTCGGGGGTCTGGATCCTTTTCATTGTTTCAATTTTATACACTTTTTTGTGTTGTTCTAATGTCCGCACACAAAATTTAAGAACAACTTTTTTTTACATGATTTAAACCACAAACGTGATCCCTTTTTTTCATTATACATCAGAGAAATTTATGCATTTTTTGTTCGCTTCATTATTATCATTTAAATTTATTTGGTTCCCTTCGTTTTTCTATTCCAATGAATTTATTAAGGAAAATATTTAGAAAATTAAACTAAATTCAAATTTTATGACTTGTTACGAACCGAAATAATCGCTCTGTTAAACAGTGAAAAAAAAATATTAGTTTGTAACAATTAGCGATGGGAAAACATTGAGAAGAAAATATCAATAAATCAGTGCATCAAAATTAAAATGGGCTCCAAATGTAGAGATCAATAAAAAATCAAACAAAATTCAACGCATTTTTGCCGCTCTTTTACATCGAAAAATTCAGAAACTGCACTCAAATATCATTGATGGACATGAGCGAAATGGGCAAAAAATATGGCATCAAGTAAAATTGAATGATGTTTGGAATTGTTTATTGTCTGGGAATGTAATTTTGGTGAGTGTTTTTGCTTGATATTAGTTTTTCAATCTGAATTATTCGCACACAATCGAATTTTGTCGAAAACAGAAACATATATCGCTTAATATGCAGCGACAATTGTTTAGTGTTCGACGCTAGTGTTTATTTTCTCTCTCAATTTTCTCAAATTTATTTATTAATATTTTCATAACAACATTTTTTATATACAAAAGTCCAAGTCAATGGAATATTTATGGGCTTTATTTCGGACAACTTCTTTTTCTATGCCGTGCATACATGACCATCGAACAAATGTCAAACTGTTTACAAATGGAAATTAGTTATTTGCTATGAATCATATCATAACATCGTGTATGCAGCATAGAAAAAATTGCGAATATTCTATAGAACATAAATCATTCGAAAGTTCAAAAGGAATCACCGACACGTGCAGAAATTCTCGTAAGTCCATGAAATTCACAATAGACCAATTTATAAATAGAAACTTAAACTGGCAGACAGAGAAAGGGACAGCGATGGAGAGATGGAACCCATTATAAGAAAACCGCAAACTAGTCTTGCTATAGTTGTGGGAATTGAAAGTTAAATATCTGACAAAATCCATTTGAGTTTTTTGCAAAATATTTATACTTAAGACCTGTAGTTTTAAAAAAAGTTCCGAAACGTATTTGAACCAAAAAAGAAACGAGAAAGAAAGGAAGAAATAAATCCTTATAATTATGATGCAGTTTTGATATGAGTTGCCTGTGTTCAAAACTTATGTCATAAGTACCTAGAAAAAATACCATTTGTTTAAGAGTCTCAGAAACTTTAATGAATATTAAGCTAGTTTATGTATAAATTACAATAACAAACCAATCAAAACTGCTGAGATGGAAGATAGAAGTCTTTTCTGCTATAGACATAATTATTTCAAAAAATTTCCATATAAAACAGACAATATGGTAAGTTCTATCTCGCTGAAATCCAGTGCTTGAACGACAAGGTAATTTTTTCACATTCTTAGTGATGGTTACACAAATTTAATAATTTAGCTACTTCACATTCTTGAAAACTTTTACAAAAAACATATACCGAACGAGATACTGGTAACATGTCGGAAACTGCATACGGATAATGTATTTCATTTCCGAAAAATAATGTTTGATGGCAAATTTATGATGTTATTGGAAAAATCTTCCATAAAACTTTATAACTTTTTAAAATCCGTAACTATTAACATTATTGTAATCAATCACAACGAAAAATAAATTCATCTTCAATTAAACGTAAAATCAAATTGAAATTATAGGTAGCAAACTTGATGATTGGTATAATTTGTGTAATAAATTCCATCGAAAAAAGAGCTTCCATCACTTAAAAGCCCCGTAATATTTATGTGCCCCATAAAGTAAGCGTTACGTCTGGGTTTAATTACTATGAACCATTCTACAATGTCTTTTATGTGATAATTAAATTACTTGAAAATCGTATCAACGACACAGTGCATATTTGCGACATTCATTTTAACAGCGGCCGAAAATTGTTGAGCACATAGTATAAATCTAAATGTCGACTTTTCGCCAAGTTTAAACAAACTTCTACTTTTTATCTGATTGTCTGTTATCACCTCGAGCCGTTAAATATGTTGCCTGTTGTTGTTATTTTTTTCTGTGGCTGTCAAAAAGATTTACCATACTATTAAAAATAATGTGTGTGCCACTTGTTTTGAGATTTTAATTACATTTCATATGATTTGGACATAAATTTATGATTGTCATAAAGTGTGTAATTGTAATAATATTTGAATCTCAGATTGTAATGTTTGGTTTACATGCGACACCGGTTGTATATCAATTCACAAATAAACATGCGTATGGTGTGTAACGTAACGTGTTACTTAAGTGATACAACATCTTATTATTTGTGAGAAAGTCCTTTCGATTGAATTATATAGGGGGCCCATTGGTTCGCTGTTCGGTGTCTCTATTGCCGTTTGGTTTTCAATCATCAAATGTGTGTAACGCATGCGCAATTTAAAATGAGCGTGGAAGTATGAGTGCGTTTGTGTATATGTATGTATGAAAGAACGTGTGTAGCGTATATGAAGAGTGTAAAAAGAGAATGGCATACATATCATTTACTCGTAACTCATGTACGTAATGTATGTATCTGTATTGTTATATGAGCATGTGATTGTTACACACATACTAATATTTACACATGTGTTTATCCTTAAGTTAAATCGTCAAAATCATCATCATCATCGTCATCAATCGCAATGCACGACGATACAAACGCTTGAACGTCATTCAAAGGTTAGACCGATACCCTCGTATACGAGAGCCGCCTATACGCGCTTATATTCATGATGATGGCGATGATGATGATGATGATTGCACATGTGTACGCGGCATACGATTCGGCTGGTTTAGTGACGAAGCAAGCATTCGCCGTATGGCTTTGGTTATATTCAATAGAAACGTTTCGGTTAAATTCATTCGCATTATGGTGTTAAAAGTAGTAAGATAGTCACTTTTAACCATTCATTCCGGTTTTTCTGTTGTATTTGTTTTTATTATACTAAAAAATATCTAAAGTTTAAAGCCATTTTCCTCATGTCCAATCGAATGGTATAGCATTCAATTTGACGCAACGTATACATAAATCAAAGTTTTAAATTTAAGGATGCTAAACAAAAATGAATTTTCAATTTAAAAATAGATTTAACTAGAAAACTATTTCGTTTTCGGTGAATATTTTGTTGAAGTGCTCTTCATAGCAAAACCAAAAAAAAATTATTCTTATAAAATCGAAAAAAAAATTTATAAAAAGTTAAAAAGAAATAGGTGACAGGTGTACATTTGTTGGATATCTGTAACCTTAATAAGAAGACATCTGTTTATTGTTGAAGTTACCGTATACTTAAGCAACAATATTAAAAACACTCCTCAACGTATTTCGACATAGAACGTATTCATCACATCCAAGGTACGTTTGAGTGTACTAAAATCATTTAAAACATTTTAAATAATTAAAAAGCATCATACAAATACACACTGGTTGTCATCTGTTCGTTGGTTTATTTCATTTCGCATATTTGTCGGCTCTGTTTATATCGATTGACACAATTATTTCATAGTCATTAAGAGCGAACGATTTTGTAGTCACCTAAAAATAAAAATTCAAACAATTTCATACGTTTCACTTAAAAATCAATAAAACAAATGTCTGTTTGAATGTAATGAGCGCATAGAATGATTAACGACGTCAACGAGCCGGTGAATGAAATTCTTTGGTCGCCAAAAATAAGTGGATAAAAGACATTGAATAAAAGAAAAGAAAATGTAACGCACAGAATGAACGAAACAATATATAGTGTCCAACCCATTTTGTAATGAAGAAAATTATTTGAATAATTTGTGTGTGCGCACATTGTTTATTAACCATGTCGCTCGCATTTTGAATGTAAATTGTTTTGCTTCGAAATCTGACGATTTTTACGTTAATTTGCATTTCACATGTCTGCTAGATTGCATACTACAAAATCTCTACACACCGCCACGTGGTATTTGTGCAATTTTTTTGTTCGTCTTCATTGTACGTTGGCTGATTGCTTTTCGGTCCGAACTGTATTCAAGACTCTACTTGCAATATATGTAGCGTGTATCCGTTGAGTTTCGGGCATATGCGTGTGTGGCAAATAGATTGTTGTCGGTCGTATATGTGTATTTATGACGCTAAAAAGTACAACGTCTTTCGTCATATGATTGTGAGCAAAAAAAGACGGTTTTTTTTCGGTGCATCATTTAGACAGGAAAATCCACCAAGCGATAATGTTAAATATCAAGCAATTTATCGTTTATTGTTGTTGTTGTTGTTTTTTGTGCGCATTTAAATATAATCGACATATTTTTTTTTGGCTTCCTATTCCCGGAAAGAAGAGCTAAAGCGATAATATAAAATATAAATTTGGAGGCAATTCCCAATGTTGCGACTTAAATAACACAGTGCGAACATATCCACATCGATACTTTGTCGTCTAGAACGTAATAGATATTTTGGCCGCAAAATCTAAAAATAATATCATTGAACAAAAATACTCAATCAAAATGAATACATTGGTGATGTACATGACTTATGTACCAAATATGTATGCATGCAAGCTCATTCTCTCACACTTTGGAATGTGGGTTGATGAACATAAAAAAAAATCGGAACATCTAATTGAAGCCGTTGCGACCACTGATATGTATATGTGTAGACTGATGTGCGTTTACATTTTGATTAAAAATGCCAGCAGACACAATCAATTCTATCATTTCTACGGGTTCACTTACTCACCTTTATACCTACATAATCTTGCATTTAGAATCTTCCATTTTTGATATGAAGACTTTCTTACTCATTGCCTTTCTTTACGAACTTAGTCATTCTTTATCATTCACTCTCTGTCTGTCTCTTTTTATTTTCCTTCTGAGCAAATACAATGCAATGACTGTACACAATTCTTAGGAAACGAATCGAAAAAACGCGCCAAATGCTCTTTGTCTATTCTAGTTGTTTCCCCTTGCTCGTGCGTACGTCACGTTTTTGTGTGTTTGTATTGGTTGCGATAGGATACGTTGCTGTTAGCCGGCTACTTGTACGCACACAGTTTTTGGTAAACGTCACCGTCACGTTAAGGATATCGAAATGGATATTCTGATTTTAAATTTAACGAATGTTGCATCAGCCTGAGTGATCTGAACTGTTTGACTTAAATTTGACGAACCTCAGAGCCGCATATCATTCGAAATACAAACATTCTGTTAAAGAGTTCTATCGCAACATTCCCGATATACATTTATTGTTTTTTTTATTTCGAAATAATTCTCGTCCTTGTGAACGGTGATTAAAAGTAACAGAGTTTTATCAGTCACTTGGGTAAGCACAATTATTTTCAAAAATTAATCACATGTTGCAATATCATAAACGTTAAATTATAAATCATTCATTTTATTAAATTGGTTATTGAATTTTATTTTTCGTCTCACTTTATGTTATTATTCTATTATAATGCATAACGATTGTTTGTATTTCAAACCAATGAATCCATTTTAATCTGTTTTGCTTGAATTCCATTCAATGCAGGCACAATAGAAATAATTATTATGATTTGACCAATATTTTTTAGGCACTATATTTGCAAATAAAAAACTGGAATATGGCGTTTAAATAATAATAAACTCAATCCAATGAATGGATACCAAGCTAAAGTTCAAAACTGCGTTTCACTGAAAATTGAAAAAATTTGCAAATAAACTGACAAAAGGTTTATAATAATGGGACGAAAATAATTTCAACAAATTGTGGCCGATCCCATATATATCGCAGTCTTTTGATGCACATCACATGTGCCTCTCTTACAATTGACATTATTGTTAAAATATGTCCATATTTCAACGAGTATTACTTTTTATTACATTCATCCGTTTGACTTCAATTCTACACAAAATGCACAAGAGTTTATTTAAAACAGATAACGAAGTATATTTACATGTGTTATCCATTGGCTAAGCAAATAATCAAAAAAGCAAACACCGTGGTGATATAACAAATTCAACAAGTAAAGTCATATCACAAACATAGTAGAGTGCGCTTTCAACTATCATATTTCGTTTGGATCAATCGATATAATAACAATGCAATTCACGCCCGTATTTGTAAACATTTATTTGCAAGGAACCACCTTTGCCTTGGGAATAGTTTACTTTTCTTTGAAATATTCGTTTTATACACGTAATATACGGGTGTATTGCACGATTTTCATCGAATAAAATAAATATTTGTCATGTTGATTTATCTCATTTATATTTCTTCTAATTTTATGTGCGATCTTACTGATTTTATATGATCCGTATAACACGACTACAGATAAGATGCAAACGAGATACGCACAGTATAAATATAAGCAAGCTAATAATAAATGATTAAATTTACAATCATGGAATATCGCCAAAAGGATCTCTATATATATTCGCTATAGCGAATGTAACATTCGTTGAACAATATCATAAATGTCACATTTGTTAAAATGCACAGAATTTTGTAGAATTTCACGTACATCCACACATTTTTGACGAGGTTATTTTGTGAATTTCCGCAATTTTTAAAGCGATGTCACAAAGTCAAAAAGCGATTCATCTAAGTTGATAGATCCATCTGGCGGTATTCTCTGTTTCAATAAAATAAAATGTCTTACATCCGTAAGATGAACTTTTCCGCACTGTGATCCACAACATGCATTTAGTACGTATCTTTTACCGTAAATATGAATTCATGAGAAAACTGAATCTGACATGAGTTTTGCGATACAAATAGTTTCTGATACATTTTTCATACAGATATCGTAATGAGTTGAAACTTTGCACAGGGTATTTTTTTCACACAAAAAAAAAACCATTCTGAAAGTTTGAAGAATTTTTAATACAATTTAGGGGTACTTCCACACAAAATTTTCGTTTTCGAGCAAAAAATCCAAAATTTTGTTCGGGAGGTACCCCTAATATGCATTGAAATTACATCAAACTCTCGGAATGCTATTTTCGTGTGATAAAAATAACCTGTGCAAAGTTTCAGCTCATTACGATGTCATACAGGCATGGCTTCCATACAAAAATTCAATTTTTTTAAATTTTTGTATGAAAAGTGTGTCGAAAATTATTTGTATCGCAAAATTAACGTTATATTCGGTTTTCTCGTACCCAAAAACTCCCCAATTTATATTTTTGAGTGTTTAAGAATACATTAAATATCACTATTGGAAGAAAAATTGAATTAGTAGCCTATGGGCATCACACCAGACATGACACATCACTCTATCAACCACAGTCCCTCAAAATCTAATGGTTTCTATTCCTCGGCACCCCCAGTCATCTCGTGAAGTCAGATTTCAAATTACTTTTCTTGTTTGAAAGTTATCGTGTTAACAATTTTTTGCGTACAGGGTACCACGCACATACATTCGGACATCGAAAAAACGCTACATTAATGTTCCCTGGCTCATAAAACACCCAGAAAACATGTTTTTTGAGGGTGTTAATTTTTCGACCGATTCCAATACTTTACCTTACACACTAGGTGTGTGCGGAAAAGTAAAACGGACAAAAACGTGTCGCTTAATTTGTACAGTGTGCGCAATAATAGGAAGGCTATGAACTCGAGACGTTTGTTTTGTGGATCTTTTTCATTGTGATCTACTGCATACCGGATAAAATTGCGCCCAATGTTTAAAAAAAAAATCCGGAATGAAGAAAACACGCATTTAAGCTTCAATTGAGCACACAATGATCATTGTCGACAGTTTCAACTTCTATGTTGATCGCTTCAAATTTTTTCATCAGGGAATTGATACGGATTTAAAATTATTTTGATTCGATTAAGCACATTCGTTCATACTTTGTTCGCTTAATATCAACGGTTAAGTGGTCTTTATTATTTGCTTTGCTCATTACAATTGTTCAGTCAATTTCCATTTATTTGTTCCCTTTTTACTCGTTTCCAATCGATTTTCGCCTCTGACCAGAATGATATATGAAATGTGGCCGATATTGAATATATATGTGTACGTCTTTGACATAGCCAAGTAAATTACAGGCCACTCACGATAAAAACATTTGTAATGGAAGTGTCTAGAGATTATCACAGCAAGTTAAGTGATGATAAGACAAAAGTGCAAAAGGGGAAATAGAGGGCAAAGAGTGGGATGGAAAAAGAGTCACGGTATTTTTACATATTTATATTATGTGTGCATTTGTGTATGTGGCTAACATAAAACTCGCCTGAAAATATGGAAATTACGTTTGATTCGTGGAAAAAATGGATATGCTTCATAATGGTTCTGCTTTGTGTTATTTTCATTATTATGTATTGACGAAAGCGATAAGTGTATCGATGAAAAGCATTTTATGCATATTGTTAATTCCAATTGACTTTCCAAATCAAAATCCAAACAATATCCCATATATAAACACACACACATATACATCATTTAGAATTGAATGTAAAATAAGCCATGACAAATGAATGGCTTCCCCGCGCTAATTTCTTACATATTTTGTTTTATTTTTTTCATTTGAATCGATTCGAATTTGCGCAGAACTGATGTTTTTTCGCTGACTTCATAAGTGTAAAGTTGAACAATAACAACACACAAAATAAATAAATAAATGAAATACAACAGCTGTGGGTGAATGTGCTAACGAAATGTGTTTCAATGAAATTTGCTATATTTTTTTTCAGTTCAAAATATATCTCTTCAATTGCTATTTTGTCCAGTGAATACATTTTTCATTTATGGACGTTAATTTCATCATGTCGTTGACAATTATCACACACTTTACATTTATTCAAGAATCAAAATGCATTGATCTTGATTCGATGGCGAAACTTTTTCAACCGAAAAAAATAATAATTGAAAAACATTGTTTGTTTATAGCAAAACTTCCAATTTAAATAAAAGTTACTGAAAATTTTTGTCTACGCAATAAATTTAAATACTAATTTATTCATGAAATCCAATCAATCAGAGCAAAAAAGATCGAAAATATTGTAATTATATCAAGAATTCGCTTTATAAATAGATGATAAGAAATCTTTTCATTTATTCGACTCAATATTCGATACATCCAAATCATTCATGGCATGCTCACACAATTAGATCAGAAATTGTGATGTTTATTCATTGTTTCTATCATTTGATATTCTGCCAAAGTTACGATCGCATATTAAAAATAAAATAAAATATGTTTAGTCATCCAAGTTGATGTTGACTAAAACAAACACCATTCATATTTTCATTATTTTTTTATTATTGATTTTGGTGACTTTTAACATTTCGTCATGTATGACGCGTGCTGTCCCACAGTATAGGTCAATCAATAACAAAATGCGCACAATTTCGATGCGATTGAAATGAATTTGTGATAATAATTGAAATTATTTCTGGCCCGAAATCATCGTCAAATGACATGCGCTCACACCATATATACCCATCTAATCGAACGACAAATTGACATAAAAACCATCCTCTGCGACATAACGATTTACAATTTAATTTTGTATGATTGAATTGTGCGCGAAATGATGACAATCAAAATGCATGATTTATAGATCGGAGATTTTCAGTGGATATGTCAAAATGCACATTTCTTATGATTTGGATGGAAGTGTAGTTGAGCAAAGATAACAGTTGCTAAGGCCTTTTGGCAATGCACTTTTTTTTAAACAAACACAAAAAACTGTCATGACAAGCAACTTTGGATAGTAGTACACAGTTAATGAAATCCGCGCCAGTGTAACGCTACAAATTTAAGTGTTTAATTGATCTTTGCTTTGCACACAATCGCAAATGGTTCGATAATTTTTTTTATGTCGTTCGTTTCCCGTCGCCTGAGACGAAACTGAACAAAAAAATGCGAACGCCAATGAAATGAAATCTTTGATTATACACACAGTGTTTGTGTCCGTTGCTCCGAATTTATTGAATAACAACTGTAAATAGGAATGTGTAGTCATTGACCTGTTTCGTCAACTAATTTTAAACACGGTAAAAAATATCATTCAAATTAGTAAAAAATCTTTCGTTCATTGAAATTCGATTGGTTTTTTTATACGTTGTTGTTTTTTGCATACTTAAAATGAAACTACTTATTTTGAAAAATCTTTTCGAAAAATATGCGAATTCCAAAATTGATTGTCAAAACCAGATTTGGCATTATTGTTTATTTTGACGTGCGATTTATTTCTCTTTCGGTGAGCTTCTCTAAATAGTTATTTGTTGATGTATGTAAAAGAGTATGTGGAATGTGTCGCTTGAAATTTGAGCATTCATTTGATTGAAAGGCAAAACCGAAACAAAGTATGAATAAATCCACGAAGAGACAAGCATGCCACAAAATACCAGATTACAAGCAAACAAAAAAAGTCATCAGTATCATTTTAATTTCATGAGAAAGAATTGTTTTTAGTTTAGTTCAGATAACCTTAGCAAATACTATGGCAAAACCATTTCGAATGAACGAATAAAAAAGAATCCAATTAAAAAATATGGTTTCTGATTTAGATCAACATTGTTGAATTGGTCTCCGACAACCAGCGTTCTGACGACAATTCCATACAAACATACGTCCAGCACATATACCAACTTATAATGGCCAAAATGGTCTTTTTTCCATCACAAACACACCGAAATAAACCGATATTCAAAATATGTGTATTGTATGACAGACAAACGTTGTCATCATTTATTTGCATGGTCGGCATCATTACGTTCATCATTACCATCATTCATACAGCACGAACACAGTCCGGAACACATGCGTTTAATGTATACACTGAATGACGGTTAGTTATGTTACACAAAGAGAGAAAAAAAAACTATTTGCTTGGCTCGCGTGTACTATAGAGCACGGTGTGAAAACATTTGAATGAATCGAGCACGTGAGCAATGAACCATTGATGCGGTTGTAGTTACCATTTCTCTCTCTCTCTCTCTTTCGCTCTCTTTATGGTTTATTTATGGAAACATGAAAATTACGCGGCCCATGTGTGTTGTTTCTGTGTCATATTTTGTACTATTTTCTTGAAAATGCTTAAAAAAATTCGAATGACGCAATTTCTTGGTAATATTCCCTCATACACTATTCTACTCACATATTTTAATTTATGATTGAAAAAAATCCACCTACCAAACATACAATTAATCAACTGACAATTCCATTTGAAGCCATCGACGCTGACAACGGTGCTGGACTAAATGCATTTAATGAATTAAAACTAATTAAATCTTAATAATCACTTCATTTTCCAATTTAATTGATATGCATGATAGGACAATCGGCAATCGATCCAATTGAAAACATTACTAATCTAAATAGATCACAAAAATGAGAGTAATTGAAGTGACTTTGAACCATCGACAAAAATAGCAAGATTGACTCATTAAGTCGGTAATAATAGCCGAATCATTTTTCTAATCTAATTCGGAAGTGATCAATCATTAAACATAATGAAAGCTTTGCGTGTTCATTCAAATCATCGGCAATTATTTTGAAGGCATAATCTTTTATTGCAAAGTCTCAAAATCGTAAAATTTATACAAATATTTGATTGTTGATAACGTTTTATAACGTTTTTCGGGTTCTTAATGATTGATTTCAGGTTTTTTTTTTAATTCTTCTACACAATTTGAATTGAAGTCATTTCAATTTTAAATGATAACATTTTGCCTGTGGGAAATCCAACATCTTTACAAGTGCGGCGATCATTTTATTCATTACTGAAGTAAATCATAATTGACAACAATTTTGTGTTCGTAGGAAATATTCGTAGAATCGAGTTAAAAAGCGTTTTCATTCAAAAAGTGTTGTAAAAAAAACTCATGATAATTAGGCCATAATTCATGATTAATGCGTTTTTATGATAATAACAATGATCGAAGGTCATTCTCTGTTTATCAGAGGATGTTACTCAGTTCCAAATCAAGAACAAATTCATCGTAAAATACTTATTAGACCACATTTTTTTTACTTTAATTGCCAAAGCTATAAAAGCCGCATATAAAAACGTCCAGTAAAAAAAAAACGAAAAAACCACAAGTTCCTGCGGGCTGATCTTGAAAACGATGAATAAAAATCAGTGTATAGAGTGACGCTATTTTAGTATTTTAGAACTCTACATTTGGAGATATACCTCGAAGACACAAATTTATGTTGTCACAAAATTGAGATGTACCAATAGCACGCTATTTTTATTGTATTATCAATATTATCACGATATATCCATAGCGTCATTCTATTCACTGAACAATATCATAAAACCAAGCACAGCGAAACTATCACTTTTATTTAATTGACTGCATTCGTACATGCCACTAAAAATAATGCACTAATATTCTATTGTTTTCTTCTGTGCAAATTCGTTAAAGGTGTAACGATTTTGAGAATAAAATAATGTAAATATAAGTGCATTTTTTTGGTTTGCTCCGAAAAGTAAAAAAAATGCACATAATTAAAACGAAAAACAATTGGATTGAGTATATCAAACCCATGTATTGAAAGTTATTTTGAATTTTGGATCGTTTAAATACCAACATCTTAATTCGTTTAAAATTTATTTGTCGATTAGATCAGTAAAAAATTGTTTATTTGTCGATTGTTTGAAATTTTTTTTTTGTTTTGAAACATTTGATAGTGCGATCAAAAAAGTCAAATTATGTATGTCATAATATTATTACAAATAGGTTTTTTTGTGAGTTTTTTTTTATCATGCCGCAAATTGATGTGTTTTTTCCCGCTCTGTTTTATTATATAAAATGGTCATGAACTGAATCAAATAGCAAATTGCATGTAGTTAAAGAGTATTCAGATAGAATTATTCCATTTATTTTGGTTGATAAGACAATCGATACAATCAAGAGCCCACATCGATAAGAAAACGCGATCAATGCAAAGTCAATGGTGTTAAGTAATACAAGGACTTTTTATTTAATAAACCCTTTTTCCCTCCAGATCATCGTAATTTTGACCCAGTTTTATTGTTATGTTTAACCATTTTCTATCTATTCTTTACAGAATTTTAACTGACTTGACTAGATCTAGAGAAAGAGATACATCAAAATGACAAACAAAAATGGTAGCGTTGTGCCAGTCGCACAAGAATTAGAGACATTTTTACCCATTGACAGTGTAAATGGTGTGACAAAGTAAGTATACACAAAAGCATCATTTTAATCGTGTGCAAACTAATATATAGCGCTGCATTTGTTGAAGTGAGCCAACATGATACGATGTTGAATGAAAAAAAGGCAATAGCATTGCGTTTCACTCGTGTTGTGTGTGCCACAAGTAATTATTACAAAAACGGTTGTAAAAATGAGAACAAACGCACCGACTGATACACAATTGTGCGTGTACAATTCACTCACCGGCGTCTTTTCATCACTTTCATTTTGAGAATCTCTCGATGCATTGCCACTCACACGATGTTAATGTCACATAACGGAATCAATGCGCAGTCAATTTCAATTTGAAAGAAAGAAAAAGATATAAATGGCACCCTTTTTGCACACTTTGAATTCAATTCATCATTTACTCTGCATGTGATCACTTACACTGCAGATACATTTGTATATTGTCCATTTGACAAATTTTTTATCATTTCTTTTCTTTCGTGCGTTTTTTTTTATGTGTGTAAATTACTCGTTAAAATTGCAAAGTGTTCTATTTATAAATATCGCAAATTATTATCGTCGTTGAATTTTCTGTCAAATAATATTTCTATTTTTGCTCAAATCGCTTACTAAGTTGAAAAAAAGAGTTATCAAAGAGCAAAATGAAAATCCCAAATGTGGATAGTAAGACGTAAGTATGAGTAAATGTACTACAATTATGAAGAAAACACAAAATCGGATATAAAACATAAAATTAAAAGCAAAAAATCAAATTCACATGTGAACGGTTTGATAAAACGACTATTTATATCATTTAAAAATCATGATGCAATTATGAAGCGTGTTGCTTGAAAAGTGGTTTTCGTACCGCATGTTTGTTCACACACACACACACACACACAAACGGCGAACGAAGGAGAAAAAAGCGTGAAATAAAAACGTGTATTAGATGTTAAATGGAATCGACCATTTGTCTGCTGTGCACAAAATTAATGAGTATCGGATTGTTTGCAATTTTTTGTTTGTGAAAGTCATATTTTTGTGATGAAAAAGCACAAAGACCGAAACTGAAAAAGAAAATGAACGAAAAATATGCACAACAAAATAAAATGTAGCATGGTTTAATATTTTCCGATGTGTTTCAATTGAATCAGCTAAAATTGCAGAGAAGAAAATACAAAATATCTGAAATTTAACACACAGCTCAAGTGTGTAAATTTGTTGATTTAGACAAAAAAAAATATTTGTTGTTCATTTTTTTTTCGGCTAGATTGCGTTTCGTCCAATTTTCATTGAAAATGTTTGCGATTCGCATTTTAGTTTTGCTTCAGAAACACATCGAATAACACATATTTCATCAAATCGTCGCACAGATTTCTTTTATTCGGTTTAAATGGAATTGAATCCAACGTAAATTCAATGTTCATATTCCACCTCACATTGCAAATGGCAATGACTAATAATTTGACATAAATGAACTAATTTTTTCCATTTTGTTTGCAGGTATAAAATTCAGCCCGCCAAAAAGGATGCGGAGAACGGCGTGATTGAATTTGATCCTTTTCGTGAACGAAAAAATGATCATCCAACATCGTAAGTGTTGTCTTTTCATACATTTTATTGAGTTAGTGTATGACAGATGATGAGATTTATCCGTCTTTTTTTTGCCCACAGTGACAATGATACATTGGCCCATTTGTTGAAAGCATCGCTTGGTACTGGGATCCTATCCATGCCATTTGCATTCAAATGCTCGGGATTGTTGTTTGGAATTTTTGCAACAATTGTTACAGCATTCATTTGCACACATTGTAGTTATATTCTGGTAAGTATACAACACATATCAGTTGCTGGACCGTTTATTGATCGTTTTAATTTCCAGGTAAAATGTGCACACACATTATACAAACGAACACGAAGAACTACGATGAATTTTGCCGAAGTGGCTGAGGTTGCATTTGCAAATGGACCCAAATGGAGCAGACGATATGCCAGATTCTTCAAAGTATTGATATTACAATCGTTATTTTGGACCTATTTTGGTACATGTTCCGCTTATACTGTGATTATTGCAAAGAATTTGCAAGAAGTAGGTGTTTATCTTGAATATGAACTAAATTTGCGAATGTACATTGCACTTTTGTTGCTGCCATTGATATTATTGTCGTGGATACCAAATCTTAAACACCTTGCACCGGTATCCATGATTGCAAACTTTTTTATGGCGTCCGGGTTGGCTGTTATATTTTACTATTTGGTCAAGGATTTGAAACCAGTCAACAACGTACCAGCGATGGGCTCACTAACAACCATACCACAATTTATTAGTATAACTATTTTTGCGATAGAAGCCATCGGTGTGGTGATGCCATTGGAAAACCATATGAAAACACCACAGAATTTCGTCGGATTTTGCGGTGTTTTGAACAAAGGAATGTCAGGTAATACAATATATAAGAATATTTTTTGAAATCTTTTCTTGTTTCGATTTACTAATGGATTGTGACATTTCAGGTGTTACACTTGTCTATATTTTGCTCGGTTTCCTTGGATTTTTATCTTGCGGTGAAAGGACTGGGGATATTATTACTACAAACTTACCGAAAGATGAAATGTAAGTTAATTTTCTACCACAATTATTCGCACTAAATCCCAAACAAAAACGAGATCAATGACCTATGTCACATTCAATTTTAGTTTGGCACAAACCGTCAAGATATTCATTGCATTGGCTGTGTTCTGTACATTCGGTCTTCAGTTCTTTGTATGCGTCGAAATTGCATGGAATGCAATTAAGGACAATTTCACACAACGGCCACATCTTGTTAACTATGTATTGAGGTATATAAATTATCACTTACAAATTAAATGCACTCTGTTCATGTTGACTGCTATTGATCAATAGAAATGAAAACAACGTGTGTGAATTCCATTCTAAATTAAAATTTTATTACATTTCAGAACTGTGCTTGTTACATCAGCTGTACTGTTGGCGGTCGCCATTCCATCTATTTCGCCCTTCATCGGTCTTATTGGTGCTTTCTGTTTCTCAATCCTTGGACTTTTGATTCCGGTAAATATATTTGGCACGAAAGATGCCATTCAGTTCATGTAATTGAAATGCTAATTTCTTTTGATATTTTGACATTTATTCCAGGTGGCCATTGAATTTGTAACCTATTATGAAAGTGGTTTCGGCCCATACAACTATATCATTCTCAAGAACATTATCATTTGCATATTTAGTATGTTTGCGTTAATATTCGGTTCAAAAGATGCCATTTACGAAATTATGAAGTTGTATGTAACCGACAGTAGTCCTAATAATGTCACACATGCATAGATTTGCATCGCTAACATTGCTACAAATGTTACACTTCGTTGGAGATGAGGAAAAAAAAAACATCAAAACTACATAAAAATTGTAAAATTATTCATCAAACCACATAGACCGATTGATTCCAATTTGGCTCGAATTTGGATTGCCTATTGTTAGCAGCCGGATCTCAACTCCAATTCAAAACAAAATGTGGATTTAGATGAAGAGTATAAATATAAAAAAATTATTGAAAGAAACGAGATGATAGTTTAGATATTTGATTTTGACATTTTACACCACATTGTTTTCGGCTCTGTGTCGAGGAACACGGTATCTCAATACACACATTATTTATATAGAAATATGTAATTATGTATTTTGTGCCTGGTGCCTAAAATTCAATGAATTTTTTATATAAAAATTAAATTATAGTATGAAGAAAAAAATGTATACATATTTCAACTTTTTTACGTCTAAATTGCTTACTCATATTTGTTTTGTTAACACGTACATGCGTGTAAATAATACGAGAAAAAAAATAGTGAAATATTAGAACTTTGTGAATTGATTTGTTTAGTGTTTGCCTGAGAAAACAAAAGAATGTGTTTAAATGATGAAAAAATACACGAGCCTGATGGTATTAAAATTTAGACGTTAAGAATTTTTCTTGCACTTTTGTACAATTTCCTTTTTTTATAAAGATTTCTATTTTGTACATTTTTTCAAAACGTTAACCGCAATCAAAACAAATAGAATCGATTTTTATTTTTTTTTAAACCAGCAAAGTACATAGTGTCTAAAATTTTCTTTGCCCCTATTAATATCTATTTGTACTCGTTTTCTACAAGCAAATTAAAGAAGAAGAAAATTAAACGTTCAAATTATATACATAGTGGTTAATCAAATTTAGTTTATTTATCAAGAGAAATAATATTTTTCCTTTTCAAATTCAGATGTTATTTAATCGATTTTCCAATGTTCATTTGAAATTGTCTTTAAATAAACAATGGACAGTCCATTGGACACAATGCGTTCGAAATATTCTTGTCATATTTTGTTGTAACCGTTGTCTTTGTTATTTTGCTGTTAACAATAAAGGAGAAAGAAAACAAAGCCTGAAACACTATTGAATTGAATCAATCGTCCATTTTTGACGATGATTTTTTGTCAACGCAACATAAACTCACAACGGTATAAACAATATTCTGAACTCGAGTGAACTTCTTTCGTTATAATACTGTTGTTGCTTCCGACGTTCGCTGTGTTTTGTCGCTGTCGTTGTGTTAGTGTGACGAGTGTTTTGGATAAACATAATATCGCTGTTTATTTAAAATTAAAAAAAAACTGCACACGAAAGCAAGTAATGCGGCAAACACCACACAGAAAATCACACAATTTTTTTTCTGAAGCGACAATGTTTCAATGCGCGCTCTCATTCTCTCATTCGTCGTGAAATCGAACAATTTCTAATCGATACGGCCGGTTTAAAAATACAATGGGCAGAACACAAAAAAGATAAAATGATGCCTCAACCGAGTGCGATTCGACCCCCCAACAAATATCAAATTCGTAATTTCACCAGCGTGCCTTTACATGATTTCAAATTAAAACACATCCCAATCGATACGAAATTATTGCTGTTCATATCCAACGAATTCATTGGCAAAAAAGGACCGAAAATCGAATAAAATTATTTCTTTGAACATCGTGATGAATATTGGGCAACATATTTCGATATGCAAAAAATCAACAAATTAGTGAAAGGAAAGTTTACATTTCGCCGAAGGATCCTCACTGACAGCGTGTCGGCATCGATATTGTTCGACAAACCAATACCAGAAAATGAAGAAATGTCATCAGAGGATATTCTTGCAATGTATCCTGAGTTTTTCTACGAAATTGCCATCGATCCAGGTATGCGTACATGGCATGCCAGTGTAAGACGCACATTAAATCACGTAGACATGCAACGTTGCAAAGAAGTGAGTTGTATTTTGCTTATTTTACATTAAATTATATCATATTTGTTCAATCGGCAATTTTTTTTTACAATGAAACAATTTTTTTTTTTTTTCTTTTAATCCCAACTAATAAGGAAAACATCAAAGTCAGTAGTCAGCGTTACCATTGGGAAGCCAAATATCCAAAACGCAACAAGAAAATGAAATTCGCCGATTAAAATCAAGAAGCATGTCCGCTGTCCGGGCACACGGAAATTTGTGAAAAGCGTTAAGAAGAAACGAAATTGTGTTGTTCGATACGTGGGAGAAGACTATACGTCACAAACATGCCCAAGATGTTTAAATCGATATCCATAACACACAAGAAGTGATCGATTCGAGACGTGCCATAATTGTGTTCCAGAACCAGCCTTTGAATTGCCGATAATAATTGTAACACAAAAGAGCCATCGACAACTGAAAGTGGAACGAAAGGCCGTTAAGGAAACAAATCCAAATCATCATATGGTCAATCGATTGGTATTTATATTATTTTTTGAGGTAAAAGTGAAAACGAATATAAAATTCATTGTTAATCCATTTTTATTTAGATTGGTGTCTAAGGTTAAAGTATACCGAAAAAACTGGCGTCCAATCATTGAACCAAATGCTGAAGCGGAGAATGTTGCTGAACAATTGGCCGAAATGCATGTTATCGATGACAGCGCGATTGATGTTGAAATGGCGAATGCTGCCGAAGAAGAACAAAATTAAGATGAAAGAGTATTGAAAACCGTTTGCCATCGCGACATAGCGGCTGCTAGATGTATTTTATACAAAGGTAATATTTCAATCGAGAGTCAAGCGCAATAAGGGCACACTATATAAACGCCATCTATTAATAACCGACTAACTACAATGTTAATCAAACGTATCTGTTTCCCCTTTTTATTTACTCCCTTCCCCTCTCGCTATACTTTTACATTGTAGTTAGTCTGTTTTACAAAGATGTCGTTTCTGTGTAAGATGTGTGACGTCACAATGTATTTATATGGATAGCGCTCGACTCTCGATTTCAATTATATAAATGAAGATCAGAATATATTATACATTTTGTTTAAATTGATTTCAGGTCGCTTTGAATTATTCATGGGCTACACTCCCGATATATTCAGACGGAATGCGGGAATCGAAATACACTTCGACGGATTCAATACATACGCGGTTGAGGCCGAGCCAAATGCAGCAGCTTCTTAGTTTAAGTTTTGATTTTTGATTTTAACAATAATAATTATAATATCGCTAGGCCTGATTTTGTGGTCTTGCCAAAGTATCTTAAATGAGAGCCTGAAACCCAAAACAAGTTATAAAAATTCTTTTCGGAAAAAAAGCATAAGAATGTATTTTAAATGAAAAAGGCGATAGAAAAAAACTGAGAGTCAAAAGAGCATATACAGAACTGAGAATTAAAACAGAATATAAATTAAGTTAGCGACAAAACAAACAAGCGATATGTTATATTTTGACTCTCAGTTTTTATTCGTCTCATGTTTTTGACGAAAGCAAATATAATATTTATCGGTTCCAAATAAAAAGATATACATTTTCAGTGTCAAAATAAGGCGAATAAAAACTGAGAGTTAAAATACAATATACAGAATTGAGAGTAAAAACAGCAAATCGATATATGCTGCTTTTGCTCTCAGTATTCTATGTGTTGTTTTAACTCTCAGTTCTCTATATTCTCGTTTTGTGCTCAATAATTTCTTATGCTCTTTTTCCGAAAAGAATTTTTATAATTTTTTTGGGTTTCAGGCTCTCAAATGAGGTTGAACTAAATTTGTTTAACCACTTGGTAGCAATCTATAAAAAACACATTTTATTTCATTTAAGGATATTAAAAAAATAAAAATCTCCAAGTGTATTCAAATTTTCAGAAGAAAATAAATTGTTCGAAATAATTACAGAAAAAAAGTATTTATATAGATATTGCACATTTTCAATAAATAAATATTCAAAGAACAGAAGAAAATAAATAAAATTCGATTAATTTCCATATTCATAAATGGACAGATTATAATTAGTTTTGTCTCGACTTTTGATTATGTAATTGATTCAAATGAAATGAAATAGCCCGCGTGTTTCACTTTTCGTCAAAATTCGATAATCGATGTTAATTACTCATTTAAAATATATGGGTTTTGTTCTGATTTATGAGCGCTCGTTATTATTCAATTTTTATTTCATTCAATTTTATCTTTGTCTGAAATAAATGTAATATTATTTTCCATAAATCACGTTCAGTGACATATTTACCAAGATGTACACTTGAACAAATGCTCTTCAAATTGAATATGAGGAAAAAAAATTGAATAGATGATTTGACGTCGCAACAATACCTATCAAGCCTTTTAATCACTTCAAAAGGATCACTTTACTATAGATTATTTTTTTGATAGTTTGTACTTCGTTGGATTGTATTTTGAGAAACATCATAATAACGACACTTTATATGTTTTACATTAATTAGATGAAGTTATTGGATTTTATTGCAAATTCTACAACATGAAGCCCTCATCATATTCAAAATATCAGCTGCTACAGTGGGAGGTATCGATATCATATCCATAGAGTTATTATAGGTGACCGACACCGAAAAAATGATAAATTAATAATTCTTAACCCTCCTAGGTATAGTTCGAAATAAAAACAATATAGTATAGTTACGGTCTATTAGACCGTTCATACAAAATACAGGGAAACCAAACAAAAACCAAAACAAAATCACACATTTTTTCAAATTTTTGCATTTTTTTTTAAATAAAAACATTGAAAAAGGTTCGAAAGTTAAAAATTGAAAAGATTTCAAGAAAACAATTAATTTGAATCATCAGAATAATTTACATGAGAGCGTTTTTTTCTCGCATTTTGCACACACAACAGTGATTTTCGAATGTTCGCCGCATACATTTTTATTGCATTTGTCGCAACATGTTTTGGTTTTACGATTGATTGAACTTGGACATAAATGACATGCACGTTGTTGTCGTGGTGTAACTGGCGCTTCTTGTTCCTCTTGACCCATCAAATGCTCACGAACTTCTTTGAAAGCCGACTGATTAGATGCATTCATACCGCGCGCTGTTCGCCGTGAGATATGATCGTAAACTAAACCTTCATACAATTCGATCAAAAATGTCTTGCGTTGAAATGCAAACTGTTCATGCGTGATATCGTGACTTGTGTTGTAAAGAACAAATGCTGCAACACCACATACGTTGATGAGATTCATGAAGAATGGAAATGGCCATCGATTGGTTCCAAGTTGACATGAGTTTGAATGGCACATTTGATCCCTAGTTTGATCCAAAACATCCACACCGCCTTTTGTGCTATTGTAGACTTCAGATCGATTTTTCTCTGACAGACATTTTTTTGAAATAATAATATTATGTACGCGATAAACAAGATTCAAATTGATTTTTCTTGAGAATTTCAACCTATCTTCTCGTTTTCCAATTTAGTTTTTCATTTTTATTAAACGGATATCATAAATTATGTGTTTCCCATACATTTTGTATGGACGGTCTAAGAGACCGTAACTATACGATCAAGTTAGGATTTTCGTCTTTCTGGATTTTTTTTTTTACAGAACAGTTTCAGGATTTTAAATGTTATTTTCAATATTAATCCATTATTCTCGTAAAAAGGCGAAAATTTGATGCCAATCGGTCGACTCGTTTCCATTTTATGATATTTTTTTTAAGTTTTCGGTCTAATAGACCGTTACTATACCTAGGAGGGTTAATTAGCATTATGTCATACTTTGTTCACTAAAATTGGGATAAATAAAATCACACGAATAATATTTTTCTCTAGCTCAGCATTGTTTAAATCAAGCAACCCGTATATTTGGTCATAAGTACAGTATTGATTATTTGTATTTCAAATTGGTGCACTTATTATACTGAATTGATTAATAATTTTAAAAAAAAATATACATATATAGTATTCATATCAAAAATGGCTTTAGAACAATTCTAGATAATTTTCTTATTGAATAATATGAGCAAATTTTGAAAATCGGATATTTGATGCAGATCGAAGCTAATTATTGACGCAGAAATACCCACAACTAAGTAATCAATTATATCATGTTTTCATTGAAATTAAAAATCGGATTTCAATACACAATTTCTTGTTTGATCTTGACATCATTTGTTTTCTTCACTTAGCTAATATAAATTCTTCTAATTCAAACTTATCTTAATTTTAATATATAAACGTCTTAATCACACAAGAGGAAAATCCGGGCAATCCCCACAAATTATTTTTGAATTTCTACCAAAATATGAATTTGTAAGGTTTCCCTATAATAAATGGAGGGTGAATCCTCCAATCGTTTGGCAAAGTGAACGCGAATCAAAAGATCTTGATTTCCTTTCTGAAAATTGTTTATTCCACAGGAATAAGCGGCATATAATATATAAATGTTTTTTTTTATATTGTATGAATGACACAGCTGATTTATTTTACAATGAAAATTTCAAATTTAGTAACCAACTTCACGTTCGAACGTAATATTAAAAGAGATAAGGAAATCTATAGATAAAATTTGTGTGTTCCAAAGATTGTGAAGGATGTGATTGTACATTTGCCACATCAGTTAACGTTAACCAAAATAGTGACATACGAAACTGTTTTTATCCATTTATGCGTTTTAGTATAAAATAAAACACCGATTTGAACACTTGTAAATTTTTCGTTTTTCGAAAAATCTGCAACGATGACGAATGAAATCTATAATTTACCAGAGGATCTAAAAAAATCATATGAGTAAGTATGTTTAACGCGTTTAATGAATGTAAATAGAGTATGTCATTAAAAAAATCTGAACCTTTTAGTCATGTGGACAGTAATAAATTACAATTTATTGAAAAATTGCGTGATGAAGTGGCTATATATATATTGCATTACCAAAAGCCATTTTGGGTACTTTGGGCAATGTGAGTAACTATTTAAGTTAAATTTTTAAACATATTTTTGAACTAAATACATTATAAAACATTATCGTTATAAAGGATCCAACTAAAAAAACAGTTTGTGTTTATGGTCATTTGGATGTTCAACCGGCATTGTTGTCCGATGGTTGGGATAGCGAACCATTTGTCTTGACCGAAAAAGATGAAAAATTGTATGGTCGCGGTGCATCGGACGATAAAGGGCCGGTATTATGCTGGATTAATGCCATCGAAACATATCAATCTTTGGGAATTTCACTTCCGATCAATCTTAAATTTGTGTTCGAAGCAATGGAAGAGAATGGTAGCAAGGGGTTGCCCGAAGCGTTAATAGCTCGAAAAATCGATTTCTTTAAAGACGTTGAGTAGGGTAGCTATGTACGTTCTGGCGCACTATTGACCTAGGTCAGTGAACGAAACGTTCTCTGTAAGAATGAGAGAAGAATGAGAGAAGAATGAGAGAATCGCGAATAAGAAGAGAGAAAAGCGATAAATATGGTTTTTTAATTGCTTTTTCTCCACCATTCGCACACTATCATATATATATATGATGATATAGAGAGAAAAGCGATGAATATGATGGAGTGTTATTAAAACATGAATTTATTGTTTTTTCGTCTCTCTCTTTCAAATGCAGTTGTGCTTTTGATGCGGATTAAAAGCAAAAATTTCGTCGGGATTTTTGACTAATATATACGCGAAATCGAATTGCGCTCTCTACTCTTTATCATTTTCTCAAATTGCAGTTATTGTTTTGTGTAGACAAAACACTTTTGATGTAGATTAAAAAGCAAAAATTTCGTGACGATTTTCGCCTAATAATCAAAATTGAATTTTTGCCGATTGAATTGAGAATGGTGACAAAATCTAATATATACGCGAAATCGAATTGCGCTCTCTACTCTTTATCATTTTCTCAAATTGCAGTTATTGTTTTGTGTAGACAAAACACTTTTGATGTAGATTAAAAAGCAAAAATTTCGTGGCGATTTTCGCCTAATAATCAAAATTGAATTTTTGCCGATTGAATTGAGAATGGTGACAAAATTTGAAAATCAATTTATTGATTTTTTATCTTTCTTTTTTTCCTTCCTTACTATATTTTTGTGTTTTCTTTCTACTGTTTGGTTAGCAGTCTGAAGTAGTATGGAGTGTTATTAAAACATGAATTTATTGCTTTTTCGTCTCTCTCTTAAAGCAAAAATTTCGTGGCGATTTTCGCCTAATAATCAAAATTGAATTTTTGCCGATTGAATTGAGAATGGTGACAAAATTTGAAAATCATTTTAAATTGTTCAGCCGAGTGAAGCACATCTCAAAGATAAAATGAATAATCAAGTGAACTCATCAAGTAAGTATTAGTTGTGATTTTTGAAATAGAAAAAGTGTATTTGTGTTTTTGTTTGTTTTTTTTACATCAATCGATCATGTCAAAGTGTACATTTTCTGTTATATGTTCTGTTATATTTTTCTCATTGAAAGATCCAATTCCATCAACATCAACCGCATCCACATCGCGTGCGGCTAGAAACAACACGTCAAGTAACGTGTTTCAATTGGAAGACATGTCAAGTAAGTATTGATGTAAAAAGTGATGTTTTACAATAAAAAAAGTGCATTGGTGTTTTTTGAAAAAAAAATGTGACTGAACAACCTTTTTTGAAATTCTTGTTTTATAAATGCACACAATGTTTCAGCACATATAGAAGTGATGTTTTAAAATTGAAAAAAAAAAGATTTGTCTTAAAAAAAATTTCACATCTTCGTTTTTGTTTTTTGTTTAAGGTGTTTTTGATATTGACGCGCCCCCAACGCCAGACATAACTTTTGATCAAAATGTTCCGGTAGAAGATGATGCACCACCAACACCAGACATGATTTTCTTTGATCAAGATGCCACGGTGGTAGCAAATGACGCGCCACCCAATAATACATTGAATGCCGCTGCAAGTTCAAACAATACCACTGATAACAAAGAAGATGATGATGATGATAAATATATCCGGTTTTTGCAAAGCCAAGTGAAGGATACACGATTTGTGTCCGATACGAAAGTGGCCTTCTACAAAATAGCAGGCACGTGTCTGCTCTTAACCAACATAGAGAAAGAAAGCAGATTTCTTTCTAGCGAACCAAATGAAAGCAACATCAAGATAAATCAACTTATTAGTGATCATCAGAGTAAGTTATTTATATTCAATTTTTTTAAACAACTAATAATTGTTTGTTTTTTATATTTTTTCAGATTTGGAACCATCACTTCAAATTAATCCAGATTTGGTTTACTATGCAAATCAAAATCATGATTACAGTGAATTGTCAACAGCTGATCGGATTTTTCTCTCATCTCTTCGCTTAGAGGTTGAACGCATAAAATTGGGCATCGAAAAAGATAATTTGATAAAAGCTGATGACGTAGCAACCAAGAAGTGTGCCGAAAAAAGAAAGAGATTCACTGAAATGTGTTGTGTTTTATGTTCTGGTACGGTTACGCCACACATGAAGACCGCCGCATACAAATGCGGTCACATCTTTTGTTTACCTTGCATCGATACTCTTGAAAAAAAGACTGTCAAATGTCCAATGTGCCGAAAGGTTTTGGTAACCAATGATAAGCTTGAATTATGCTTCAGATTCAATTACTGGTACAAACCCATTTGTCGGCGATGTCTTAAACCTTTTGAAGATGATGATGATGTGCAAGCATTAGTATGCGGCGATGTCTTCTGTGCGACATGTACTTTTCATTCTGGAAATTATTGTCAAAAGTGTGACTCTTTTGCGAAACCTCTAAAACTATTCCTATCCTTTGAATAATATGGAATTTCGAATTTTTTCATTCGCATTCAAATTCCAAAAAAGAAAATATTTGCTTTGCTTCATCAATCGAAAAAATAATCAGACATTTTTTCATTTTTTTATCCAACGTTTTGCTTTTTCAATTTTATTCAACGATTTACTTTTTTCACCATGATTTAATAAAAATAATAAAAACGAACAAAAAAATGTTTTTATCTTTACATAAATTTTATGAGCGCAAAAAAAAACGATTTCATATGGAATTGCTGATACATACGATCACATTCTGTATCAACTACAATGGTTTGTATTGGTCGATTTTTTTATCTTTACATAAATTTTATGAGCGCAAAAAAAAACGATTTCATATGGAATTGCTGATACTTATTGAAAACAAAAAATATCCTTATACAGTTTTCATGTTTTGACAATGCGTTTATCGGACGCTTAGCATATTGAAAAAAGTGTACGTTAGGATTGCATTTACTTGAATGCACTTCTCTGTGGTAATATAAATGTTTAGTCTTCCACAGAAAACGATTAACTCGTAATGCGATTATTGCAATATCGTTCTGAGATTTTATACTTTGTTTGATTTTTTGATTTTTTTCTTCGTCTGGATGAGAATGCACGCATTATGTGATTTCAAATGAGAATATCTTTTTAGTTTCTGCTCGATCGCAAGTGAAATAACTGCAAAAATGTCGCCGCGCGTTGAAGTCATACTTCTTGAAACTGCATTTGAAAACAAGTTGAGCACTTTTCGTTTGAAAAACTATGAGTTTAAAATAGTGAGCGAATTTTTTGAAGAAGCTTTCAAATATTTTGAACCAATGGTTGCATCTATTTTAGATATACACTACTTAATTAAAATTTCTGTTTGTTTTAACGGGATCTTTGAAAAAAAAGTTATTTCAAGTGATGGTGAGGAGAGTAAAGTTACACAAACGATGTTTTTTCATTCAAACAACGAAATTATTGATTTTGAAACTGATTTAAACTCATTTTACGAAGAATATGTGGTACAATATATAAACAAGCGAATAAGTGAAGTTGAAATGCGAGGTAGTGGGTTCACATTGTCTGAAATTGTTGAACTAGATGTACAAGCCAGCAGCTACGACCCGTATAACGGTGCTTCGTATATCAAATTACCAAAACAATTGGAAAGCAAAAAAGCTGTTATAAATGTTCATAACGAAGACAATATGTGCTTTAAGTATGCAGTGCTTTCAGCGATCTATCCAGCTGTAAAAGATCCGCAACGAGTTTCTAAATATAAACGATACGAAAATAATCTAAATTTCGACAACATAAAATTTCCAGTCGAATTAAATGATCTTAAGAAATTTGAAAAACAGAATCCATCAATTTCGCTTAATGTTTATATGTGGAGTGATGCAAGTGAAAAAGTGCGTCCGCTTCGGCTCACAAAAGAAGTGAAAGGTAAACACATTCATTTACTGCTATTAACAAAAAAAAGTTAAAAACAGTGACACTCCAAAATCGCACTACTGTTGGATAAAAAATTTGAGTGCGTTAATCGGTAAGCAAGTGTCAAAAAATAATCGACAAAAATTATTTTGCGATCGATGCTTAAATCATTTCATCGATTTAAGGAAGCTTCAAGAGCATAAAAACACATGTAACAATCAAAATGAGTGTCAAATTATAATGCCGATTCCGTGTGTAAATGACACTATTGAATTTCAAAACTATTACAAACAATTACCAGTTGAAAACGTAGTCTATGCAGATATTGAATCAATATTAAGAAAAATCAACGATGATGATGAACAAGGTATCAACAGCAATAAAACGAAAACATACCAAAAGCATGAAGTGTTTAGTGTGGGATACTATTCAGAGGACACCAAATATCAATTTAATCGTGGGCCAAATTGCATCGATTGGTTCGTGAGTGAAATGGAGACGATTGCAGAGATTGCAAACGAAGAATTGAAACATATTGAGCCAATGCGATTGAGTCTTGAAGAGGAGGTCTTGTTTATATGGGCTGAAGAGTGCCACATTTGCGGTAAAGCGTTCATTGATCCTGAAGATAAAGTACGTGATCATGATCACTCTGATGGTTCATTTCGTGGAGCCGCACATAATGATTGTAATCTGAGGTATCAACGAGCCAAATACGTTACAGTAGTGTTTCATAACTTATCAAATTATGATTCACATTTCATAATTCAAGCAATTGCCCAAAACATTAAAGGTGACATTTCGATTATACCACGAAATGATGAGGTGTACATTTCATTTTCCAAACATCTTGATTCCACACGAGATGAAAATGGAAAAGGTGGTATAAAACTCCGTTTTATTGATTCTCTACGATTTATGGCATCTTCATTGGATTATCTAGCCTCATTGCTTCCACCGGAAAAGAAAAATATTCTACGATCTGAATTTAAAGAGCTGAATGAGGATAAACTCAAATTACTTCAGAAAAAAGGTGTATTCTGTTACGATTATTTGGACTCAATCGAGAAATTGAACGAAACATCATTGCCACCGATAGAGAAATTCTACAGTTCATTGTATGAAATGGATATAAGCGAAGAAGATTATGCACACGCGAAAAATGTCTGGGAATCGTTTAATATCCAAACATTAGGCGAATACTCCGATCTATACATGAAAACGGATATTTTGTTACTTGCTGATGTGTTTGAAAATTTTCGTCATACATGTCAATCTATATACCATCTCGATCCAGCACATTACTTTACAGCGCCCGGCTTATCGTTTGATGCAATGCTGAAATACACAAAGGTTCAAATCGAGCTGTTAACTGATGTAGATATGCTTTTGTTCATCGAACGTGGCATTCGTGGGGGCATCTGCCAATGTACTAAACGATACGCGAAAGCGAATAATAAATATATTGAAGATTACAATCCGGAACTTGACTCAAATTTTCTAATTTATCTCGATGCTAATAATTTATACGGTTGGAGTATGATGCAGCACCTGCCAATAGGTGAATTCGAATGGTGCTCCGACAACCCACATCTTCAATGTGAAGACGATATTTTGAATATACCTGATGACAGTGAATATGGGTATATTTATGAAGTGGATTTATCTTATCCAAACAATTTACATGATGATCATCAATTTTATCCATTTTGTGCTGCAAATGAAGTCGTTCCAAATACAAAAAAATGATAAAAAATTATTGTTAACTTTAAGCGATAAGAAGAACTATGTATTGCATTACAGAATGCTAAAATGTTGTCTAAAAAACGGATTACTCTTAAAAAAAGTACATAGGATCTTACGATTTAGACAATCTACTTGGTTGAAGCCATATATAGAGTTAAATACCAAATTACGTACAGACGCGTTGAACGAATTTGAGAAAGAATTTTATAAATTGTTAATTAACGCCATCTTTGGCAAAACAATGGAGAATATGAGAGATCGATCAGAAATAAAATTAAAAACCAAATGGAATGGGAGATATGGGGCGAGAACTTACATTTCTCGACCAAATTTTAAAAAATATAAAATATTCGATGAAAATTTAGTGGCTGTGGAGATGAAAACAACATTCATAAAAATGGAAAAAACCGTTATCAATTGGTATGTCCATACTTGATATTTCAAAAGTGTTAATGTACGAATTCTATTATGGACATTTAAAACAAAAATATGGTAATAACGTCTCTATGATCTACACCGATACAGATAGTATGATTCTAGATGTTAAAACCGATTGTTTTTACAGTGATATGCTTGATAACCTTGAAATGTATGATACAAGCGATTTTGCTGAGCCCAATAAATACGGCATACCACGCGTAAACAAAAAAGTACCCGGCCTTTTTAAAGATGAACTCAAGGGGCAAATATTAACCGAATTTGTTGGTCTGCGTAGTAAGATGTATTCTATCAAAGCCGGAAGAGTCGAAAAATTCAAAAAAGCAAAGGGTGTTAAAAAATCTGTTCTGAAAAATACGATAGCATTCAAAGACTATATGAAATGCATAGAAAAGAATTGTACAGTTCTCAGACATCAAAATTCAATCCGATCGAAATTGCATAAAGTATACACTATAACCCAGAATAAAATAGCGCTAAGTCCATACGATAACAAAAGATATATATTGGAAGGAAATATTAATACTTTACCATATGGACATTACAAACTCAATGAAATGAAAAATGTTTAAATTTTATTTGAGTGCATATATATGCAAAAGAAACTCGCATAGAATTAAAAAAACATCATGTATTCGTTTATTCTTTTTTTTACAAAAAATAATAATTAAAATACATCATTTTTATCAACCCAAGAATTGTGTTGGCTATCGAATCCAACCACGTATTTGTTAATCGATTTAGATGGTCATGATATCAAAGGAACAGTATATGAAGAAGAATTACAATTAGTGAAATATCCAGATTTATTTTTAGTAGAAAAAATTCTTAGAAAAAAAGGTAATAGAGTGTATGTAAAGTGGCTTGGATTCGATTGCTGCACTTTTTTTATTTTAAAAATTTCACAGGTCCAGTTTGGTGTATACCCCTTGGCAAATATATGTTTGTATTTACTCATTCGAACTAAATCATCACGCTTGAATTTGACTTTAGCTCTACGGAACGATAATGTATAATCGTAAACAGTGTTCAAAAGAAAATGCTCGTTCGATACATTTACATCGTTTGGTTTCATTTTAATTGTTCGATGCTTGCTGTGGTTATAATCATCAACTAATGACTGCACAATATCAATCCATTTATAGGAGCCGCGATAACTAAATTCTTTCCACATTCGATTTTTCAATGTCCTATTGAAACGTTCAACAATTGCTGCTTTTTTCGTGGTAAAAGTGGA
>NW_022198708.1:4746843-4783509 GCF_009176525.2 Contarinia nasturtii
ACAGTCCCGCCATCGTCAAAACTACTCCGCAAATGAATTATATGGGACCTCTCACCAGCGCCACATGTAAACCAATTGTTCAATTTTTTTGACAGAGCATAAAAGAAGGATCAAAGAATATATAGCAACCCTTTTCAGTTGTTTGCATTGAGATTTTAGTCAAATAAAAATACATGAAAATGTATGTGGGTCTGGCCAGACTCATGTGGTATGAATGTGACTATTCAGACATGTGCCTAACCGAGGGTTAAAAAAATAAGAAACTATAGAATTTTTAATAATTTTGACGCTCGCTGATGATGGTTTCTCAGTTGAAACCGAAATGCATTCAGTATATAAATAAGGTTATTTCCCTTTTTTACATAAATAAGAAACTATTTTGTCAACATTTTTTCGACTTTGGACGAATTGTGCTCGTCACTCAGATGAGCACAATTCCTGGGAGCAATTGCATTCGCCAGCACAATTCGAGCACGATTTTTTACATATATTGGTTTACCAGCACAATTCCAGGGTGGCGCTGATGACACGCACCTTCAAATGGTGTTGGTGGCCAAGTTCAAAACAAATTTTGCATGTGTCTAAAGATGAACCCATCTGCCTTCGAACCATGTATTGTGTTTCATGTACTTAGTATGAAGACAAAGATTCTAGAGAAAGAAAAAAGTACGGTCGTATTCCCAATTTAAATGCTCAAACCCTTCAAAATTGTCATCAAGTACCGAAAACCGGGTTGCTCAAGCAAAAAATGATTTTTGGTGATTTTTATGGTCATCCAAATTTGAACTAAAACAATAGGTTTAGACACGATCATTAGTAATCAGCAAAATAAATTACGAAAAATTCCAAAGGGTGTCAAAAATTGGGTGTTTACGAGGGTAACTATTTAAGTTCGAATAATATTGTACTTCTGGTGTTGCCAGATGCAAAGCATTGTCATATTCGTAAAGTGTAACATTTTTCATGACCATTCGTCTTAACAGGACGAATTTTAGTTTTGTGGTGTGGCTACGGTGTCAGTAGGAAAAGGTCAACTTCGCAAAAAAATGAAATTTACAAAAAAGTTTATTTGTCATAAGTTTTCAAAAAGAGCTCTCTGCTCAACAGTATTACTTCCGACTCAAGTCGGGGTATGGGAAGGAAGTACCATGCCTTGCCACTGTATACATCTGGTTCACTGAATCCCATCGTAGCGTGACAGTTTGGGCATAATTTCGGTACGTCCAAATCACGGTCTGATTTTTTTTCACTTTGGGAGTGCTCTATATCGAGTCTCTGAGAGTTTCATATAAACTTGCCATGTGATGCCTATTGAATAGTAAGCGAATACCAATCGTGATTGAATCGATAGGCGTTATTTGGCTATTACAAGGAGAGTTTATATGAAACTCTCGGAGACTGAGTATATTGCACACAAGAGTAAAAAAATATAATGCGATCAAGAAGCACACAACAATGAAACTTGTTCAAAAAATATTAAAGACAGAATATTGAAAAAAGAACATTTGGATTTTTGAATTGTTTCACTCTTGCGTGTTCAAATTTTTCGATTCGTTGTCCGCATAGCATTATTCAAGTTTCTATCTTCTATGTGCATTGTGCATAGTATTTGAGTCATGATTTTTCTCAGCCATTCAATTGTGGTATGCCCAAGGATTAATTCCACTCCAATCATTTGGTTCTTCCATGAATTACAACATGAAAAAAATAAATCTTATCGTGTCAACCCACAGTTGCTCAAAAATCGATTGATTTTAATCACATCCAAAAAATTATAACCAATTTGACAAAGGATCATAAAAACACGTATATACGAACGCATTAGAAGCCAAGACACGATTCCTGTAGTTTGGACCTGAAACAAAAACTTGGTCGACTCTCTGAGTCTTCAAACATGAACACAATCGAACAAAAGTTGATCCTTTGTGAAGTGATAGGGAAAATCGGACCTCATTATTTTACAGTGTTATGGGTCATGTTGCTACCATGCCCTAGGGGCTTTTATCTTCAAATGTATACGATTTATACTGTAAATAGTGAACTATATTGCAAAATCATCTGTAATACGCGCAAATAAATGTGCATAACTGCATATATTTGGTGTATATTTCGTGTATATTTCGTGTATATTTCGTCTATGGCATGTTATTTCATTCTCTTTTGTGCGGATCTTCTTCGATTCTGTGTAGCAATACTGTGTGTGTGTGTACACTGAAGTTTGAAATACATCTTATTCACTGGTATAGGCGAGAAATTTTAATCGTATATATGATGAATAGGACGTGAATATTGTGTATAAATTTGTATGAACGAATGATGAAAGCCCCTAGACCATGCCTTTAGAGGATGAAAGGTCCTTCAATGCTGAATAGTACACAACCATTTGATTGTCAAAAGTAATCACGGGAATATGGAAACCAAAACTCTGAAACTTATAATCCCAAAACATGCCAAAAAGAAGCCCATCAAACAGTCGACTATTTGACCACCCAAAAGATCGATAGATGCACCATACTCCGTGTATGATAATCCGTGACCCTCTTGTCCACCACAGACCATAATCAGTTGAATACAATATATTTTTCGTAGTTGAAATTAGGTGCATATTCAAAAAAAGTGAATTCTTCGGGGTGTCATGTTTAAGCCGTAGCCACACCACAAAACTAAAATTCGTCCTGTTAAGTCGTATGGTCATGAAAAATGTCACACTTTACGAATATGACAATGCTTTGCATCTGGCAACACCAGAAATACAATATTATTCCAACTTAAATAGTTACCCTCGTATTTGCAATAACGGAAAGCATTAAGTTAGATTAAAACCCCGACATGAACTAAAATATGTACAATCGCATTCTAAAAAAATGATGGGTTCCATTAGAATTTCTAACCTAATCAAATATGCTTCAATCCAATTTATTTGTAAATAAATTTTCACAATTATTGTTATTATAATCGATAAATTTGTCTATATATTGAATAATAGTAGCAGTTGATGATGCAACTGAGATTTGTGTTTGATGATTCATGCTTTATGTGGTTTTAATACTTTCTTGACTAAGAAACGCTTGCGTTATTTTTCTTCCCAAAGAAGCCCGACTCTTCCGGTCTGACAAAATCGTTCTATGGTCACCTTCTATGGGAATGATGCACAAGCTTGGAAGATGATAATTTTTCCAATCAAGATTTGCATGATTATAAAATTCTTTTGAATTATTTACGAATTTTCGAAGAAGATCGTCCAAGTACTTATTATCACTGAAAATGGCCAAATCAATATATTCCGTTCCTTTGAATAGGTTGATTGTAATTGGCAATGAATTGAACTCATATTCAGTGCATATATTTTGATAATGTGTTCGTTGTTTGGATAATATTACTTCCCATTCGATATCGGGAATTTTAAAATCGTCACAACGTCTTTCGATCTCTTCAATTGCTTCATTGAAAGTTAATTTTTTGACACGTTCCCACCACACTGCATCATCTAATGCTCTCATAGACGGATATTTTGATGCTAAAATAAATAAAAAGCATTCGAGATCGTTAAATACATTCACTTCGGTGGGTGGATATGTGTCAATCAAACCCAAAAACGAAACAGAATAACCACTATTTATGAGTTGATTTGCTACTTCATAAGCTAGAATACCACCAGCAGAGTAGCCGGCAATTGCGCACGGGCCATTGGGTTGTATTTTCTTTATCAGAGGGATCATTGTACTGGCCATTTCTTGAACGCACGATGGCTGTTCTTTTTCTGGCGATGGCCAAGGTAACACAAAAACAGGGAAACTTTTATCAATTTCAGGCGCCAATTCAAATGCATATGAGGTATCCCCGGTGCCGTCAGGTAATAGGAATATAGGTGGTCGACAGCCAAAGCGACGAACTGGAATAGCAGAATCACTATATAGTCTCTGAGAGCCGCAGGATGTTGTTTTTTCTGCTAAATCTTTTAGAATGGGAAAGGAAAACAGACCACGAGCTTCAACACACATATTATAGACCTTACTAGCTTGGTTGGCAAATTGTATTGCCAGCAGTGAGTGGCCACCCAGCTCAAAGAAATTATCATGCCGACTGATGCGATCAATGCCCAAAAGATCAGACCAAATAGAAGCGAATCTAGCCTCAATTTCACCTTGTGGGGCTTCATATGCTTGACGAACGAAGGCATCATCATTGGGGGGCGGCAAAGCACATCGATCCAATTTGCCATTGGGTGTGAGCGGCAAGGAGGACACACACACATACGCTGCTGGCACCATATAATCAGGCAACAAAGCTGATAGATAACGGCGTAAATGTTGAACGAGTGATGCATCTGGATCAGCCACGACATAAGCAACTAGTTGAGCATCAGTATTACTCTTGTTTTTCCATGACAATACAACAGCATCGCGAACCAAATTATGTTCCATTAGATGGGTTTCAATTTCACCGAGTTCAATTCGGAAACCACGAATTTTAACCTGTTGATCAATACGTCCCAGATATACGAGATTACCATCAGGTAAATAGCGTACCCAATCACCAGTGCGGTACATGCGTGCTAACGTATTCTCACTGAATGGATTGGGCACAAAACGTTCAGCAGTAAGTTCAGGTCTATTCAAGTATCCTCGAGCCAATCCAGCACCTCCAATATATAATTCGCCTTCGGCTCCAAATGGCACCGGTTCGCCGTGAGTATCCAGCAAATAAGCGCAAAGATCCGCAATTGGTCGTCCAATTGAATGAATGTATTCTGAAGCTTTCAGAAGTTGGTAGGTGGCATGCACTGTTGTTTCCGTAGTACCATACATATTGACGAGCTCTGTTTGAGCATTATAGTACTTTTTGTGCCAATTTTTTGCGATCGATTGGTCAAACTCCTCACCGGCAAAGATCACATAGCGCAGTCGATCAGAAAGTGAACTGATATTTTTCGCCTGCATAAACATTTTAAAGGCGGATGGAGTTTGATTCAGAACGGTTATGCCATGATTACAGACCCATTTATAAAATTCATCGGCACAACGGCCAGTTTCGTGGGGCACAATCGCCAATTGACTTCCATTACTTAATGCTCCCCATATCTCCCAAACGGAAACATCAAACGAGAATGAATGGAATAAACACCATTTGTCCTGTTTATTGAATGCGAATTTATCGCGTGTCACTTCAAAAAGACGGGTCACTTGTTGATGTTCGATCATCACTCCTTTCGGTTTTCCAGTGGAGCCAGACGTGTAAATCACATAGGCCAGGTGAGCCGGAGTTAGGCCCAGTTTTTTTGAGTCAGGATTGATTGGTGAAAGGCCGCCAGGCAACGATTGATCTAAGTCCACTACTGTTACTTGATGATGCCCAAGTGCTTTCTGACCCGTAGCATCCACTAGTACATACAATGGATCAGCATCTTCCAGAATATTTATTAGCCGTTGGCTAGAGTACACCGGGTCAAGCGGTACATAAGCTCCACCGGACTTTAGAATGCCTAATATGGCGACGAGCATTTTCGTGCTACGCTTAACACAAACTGCGATCAGATCATCAGGCTTGACGCCTTTTGTAATCAAGTAATGTGCCAGACGATTTGCCCGGGCGTTAAGTTCTGTATAGCTCAATGTTTCTTCTTCACATTCAACGGCAATCGCATGTTCGTTTTGCTCCACTTGTGCTTCAAATATCTCATGACAGCAAAGACGTTTAGAGTTGGCCACTGTTGCGCGGCTGAGATGTATGCCGTTTTTAGCTGGATAATTTGTGTCTGTTTGATTACCAACATTGAGTAACAGTTCGAGCTCAGTTTTGGGTAGCAAATCCAGTTCACCGACTGGCATTTGTGCTTGGTCTGTGCTATGAGCAGATGTAAGTAAAACTAACATACGCGACGAAATGCGGTTGACCTCTTCATCTGATATCTGATTGGTGTCGTATATCCAACGGAAGGTACCGTTATATTTGTTAATTTGAAGTGTTAGAAAACTGCCGTGAGCATCTGTATTTTCCAATGAAAGTAGGTTCTGGGTGTTGATAAGCGAGATAGCCAGGGCCCAGGGTTTTTTGCTGCGTAAATTGTTTGAAGAACATATGGTGTGTCTGACATGTAAATCGGACAAGCATGGTAAATTATTGATTAATTGCTTTAAATTCTTATTCACACTGGCCATAACCGCTGGAAAAGTGTCACACAAATGGATGGACACGGAAAATGGTACAGTCTTAGCAAATATGTATGTTGCTAACTGATTGTCGTCTGCATATCGATTGATTGATTCTGTGGCATCCCATCCGATTTGTAGTTGTGACATTTGCCTGTCTCGGGCAATATAAACAAGCCATGCAACAAGTAGCTCAGTTGCACTGTACCCCGATGATAGACTTCGAAAATTGGTTGCGACCCACATTGGTGGATGAGTGGAGCAATTTTGTATTATTGAAAGAGTACATGGCTCAAAGTTGGCAAGACACCGATTCCAGTACGACTCAGAATGCATTGACCGTGCACGTGACACGCTTAACCACTCGGCTTGTTCTGCCGTGATTATTGGAAGCTTGTCGCCTTCTAGGAGATGGCATTGTTTTGCAAGTGTTGGAGCCGAGATGGGCTGGCCATCCTCATCGATGAATTCACTTATTTCAACCACTCCGTCTGAAACAGCGATGTGCCAAGTAGTTTTTCCAATCACCAACAATGTCCCTGGTGCTTCTGATGGTCTATAAATGGTTCCGCGCTTCAGTTTACTGATGTTAACTACACGATCGGTCAGAAGAATTTTTGAGGTGGCAAAGGGACTGGGACCACTTCCAACCCATATATTAGAATGTACAAGGCGCACTAGAGAATCGACACAACGACCCCATTGCAAAAATCCAGCTGCAACGGGCGTACGTCGATTTGCATAAAAGCTTTCAATCTCCTCTACACTTGTGATGGTGTGATACCCGTCGAGAGCATCAAGTGCACTAACTGTACTATTCGGTGAGTTTACAATAAGATCTAATATAAAGATTAAACGATCTTTCAATGCAATTAATTGTTCTTTTGAATGCCCTTCTTCAATATCATCAAAGAAAATGTCAAGGTGACCGTTTGAATGATCTGTACAAAATGTTATTTGAAATTCATTGGTATCAATATTGGCGCCTGAATGATTGGAACAGATACAATTTTCCAATGTCTCTTCTTGATTTAAGAGCATTATATTGACGGAAGGACCAAAACTGATGTTTGTGCTATAGTTTGCGTGTCGCCGAATTTCAGTGACTCTGTAGCGTTGATGTAGAAGAATTGATTTAGTTTCTTGATTTACATGATTTAGGACATCTTTAAACGTAGCATGCTCAGGAATACGCAATAATAATGGTAGGAGATTGGCTGTCATACCTAGCTCTTGAATCATATGAGTACCGCTGACCGGTAAACTGAGGCTGACACATTCATTGTCTAAGTGACTGCGAAATAGTAACGCCGAAACGCCAATATAAAGAATGGATTCTACAACATTCATCGATGCAGCTGTCTGCTTTAGCTTTTGGCGTTCACTAGCACGTAGTGTATGCGTGCAACGATTGGTTGTTTTGTTCCCGAAAGGATTGATGTTTCGTTGCGTGTAAGCATGGCGGCACAATGATTGAACATATGTTTTCCAGAATTTTTCATCTTGTTGATGCTCGGGTGATGATTGATACTTTGCATCTGTACCAGCAATAGCTCCAAAATGCAACTCTGGACGCACAATGATTGGTTTTCCTTGTATCAAATCATTATATGCAGCTGTGATCATGGATACTAATTTAGCACTAGATCTTCCATCAATAATGCTGTGATGAAGCAAGAAATGAACTATATGCGTATTATTGTCCACGATATAGAACGTGAACTCATATAATTTATCGCCAGTTGTAAGGCTGAGACGATTTTCAGCGGATTCCCGCATTCTTTTCAATGCCTCTTCGAAAGGCACGGAACTAGAACTAACGTCAATAGTTCTTATAGTTGGGCAAATGCTGGGATCGTGAATTTGCCAGAGTTCTCCATCTGAGAAAGCGAAACGGGTTTGCAATAGAGGCACTTTCAGAGTAAGTTGTTTGAGAACATTCGCAAGAACGTCCAAATCCAATGGACCACAAATAAGCTGAGAAAACCAAACGCTGCAGCGGACTCCAGATTGAGCTTGTTCCAACAGAAAGATTTCACGCTGAGCACGTGTTGTGAGGCTGCGGACTAATGTACCGTCGGAATGGGAGATTTCATCATTGGCTGGGTTCTTCATTTTACGTTGCATAATTACGTTTTTTAATTTATTAGAAACTATGCTGAATTTCACAAATAAAATCTGTAATTGTAAAAGTTGATAAGCATTTAGCAAAAAGTCCAAATTAGATAAAAGTTATATTTCAAAAAAGACATAGAAGAAACAGTATCAGATGGAAGATTCGACAAATATTCATCATTGACCGATAAAGTATATTCAATTTTTTTTTGCGCATATGATTATGTCCAACTTAGTTTTACATATTTGCACTACAACTATTTTCATGTTTTTGTCATAAAGTTATATGATTTTCTTATCTGTAATTGTAATAGATTTTTTATCGCTTTGTTTTCTCAAGTCACATTTTAAAATAAACGTGATTTTCTACCTTTGCAAAGGTAATAAATTGATTAGAAATAAAGAGTCTTTTAACAGTAGGACAAAAATTTTCCCGTTGTGGTCTTTAATGATTGGTGTTAACCCACTTTTTGTCATAGGAATTTCCAGAGTTTTTTTAATCGATTCCAAAAAATTACAAAATTGAAAAGTACACTACCAAAAAGACTTTTTTTTATCAGAAATATATCGAATTATAAGAATTTCTCAAGAAAGTTATATATATTTTGGTTTTTTCTATGTTCGTGGTACTCTAGTCTTCCGAATTCAATTCCTATTATTTTCGATAACTGTTTAAAATGTGCACATTCGAATCGATTTGAAAATTATACAGAATATAGTTTTTGTGATATTAGTCGAATTCTATTGCTATTTAACGGTTTCATATTTAAGTTTCACTGAAGTACCAAAAATTATTTACAAAATGTATACGATTTGTGCTCGAATTCCAGGACGGAATGTTAAACGAAAGAAATGAAATGTTCAAACTATTCTAAGCTATGACCAAATTGTCTACGCTTCTTAAGTCTAGTAAAAGAATTACCTGCGTTTTTTAAATAAAAAAGCAGTAGACAGAACTTGAATGGAGAAATGAGCACAGTATTAGTAACTATAGTTAAGAACAATGTATAAACTTTTTGATTCGAAAATGGACTGAATCCTTTACTTATCACGTTTTACTTTTATACATTTTTGCTATCAAATCATATTATCAATAATATTTATAGGCAGTAAACTCACGTTTATTTGCGTTATGATAATTAAACAAATTTTCGTGATAAGTAAGCTTAGATTCATTTTGTTATTTACACAATATCTGTAGGCCATATTTGCGAAACTGTCTAAGCTCACTTACCAAACATTTAATATCAAAATCACAAGCTCAACGTAAGTACTTGCAAATGCATCGTGCGATAGATGGATCGAATTTGTATAAGCAAAAATTAGATTAGTCCATTTCTTTATTTCAAATAAATTTGGATTAACCAATGAGCACTAATATCGTAGATTTTTCTTTATCGATTCCACCAATACGACATCTACTAAAAAACTCGCCGATTTCTGTTACTAGTGGTGTTTTAATACAGCTCGTGTAAACGTACAAAGGAACACACTGACTCCGATTCTGTGTATGCGTATTGAATTACAAATTCTGCACTCAGTCGTCAATCGTAGCTGCTTGTGCAAAATTTACAATACATACTCATACACAGGATCGGAGTCTGTGTGTTGTTTTGTATTAGTTCGTCTGTAATACAGCCATAGCCGTATAGTTCAATCGAGCTGTGTCAAAGCAACAGTAGTAACAAAAATCGGTATCTTTTTTAACAGATGTCGTATTCGTAGAATCAATAAAATTAATTTGTATGGGGAATATACGATACTAGTTCCCATCGGGATTAACACTTAAATCAATGCAAAATGAAATTTTACCTGCAAACGAAATGTGTTGCGGATAAAATGGTATTTTACATAGATTATCTTCTGTATTTTCTTAAATTATGTTAGAAAATATATTGGCCATTAGAAAAAGATGTTCGATTTTCTTTATTTTTACCTTTTATTTTTCATATTTATAAAAAAAAATAGTTTCAAAAACAATTTTTAATGTCTTCTCTACTTTAACTTTTATAAAAAATGTTTAAAAGAACACACAGAAAAAAATTCTTTTAATAGGTTTACATATTCTGTATAAAAAATGGATTTATTAGGTTTCTGTATCGTTCCTACATAAATTATACAGAATATGTATAATAACAAAGTCAAACGAATATTGAACTAAAATGGAAATCGGAAAATCGATTTTTCTCGCTTTTTCGATGGGACCTGCTCCACAAGACTAAATTCCAGTTCATTTCATCTCACTCTCACATATACATGCAGTTTGTTCTATAATATCATGTGAATCCGACCTGGACAGAGGTTCCTTTTTTTGATAGACTGAACAAAAACATTTTTGTTTAAAAGATCCTAGAAACTTAAAATGAGATCTCGACTGACATTTCCATCTCAGTGAAACAACATTTAACACTGCTATTAAGGTCAACCATCACGGTTTATCTATCTATTTTACATATTTCTGCGTTTTTTCTGCATTTTTGATTTCTGCGTTTTTATTTTCTGCGTTTTTTTTTTCTGCATTTATTTTTCTGCACTTTAGTGTTTCTGCGTTCCGTGAAGCTACCCAAAAGTGCCACTTCAATGTTCAAGGTTTATATTAGAAAGGGAATTATATAAACCGGCACAATAGATTTTAAAATTGGTCTCAGCTACTGCTACTGCTAAAAATGAATTTAATTCTTGCTCCAACTCTAATGGTGGAACATTTGTCGGCTTTCAATCTCAGGATGCTAATATTTTTCAAATAAATATTGGATATCGGACTAAACACTTTGAAGGCGATGATCTCCAAATTTCAATCAGACTCTGGTACAAAGTGTATAAGAGTGTTTGTCAGAAAGTAAAGATCTACTGTCACTTACAGTCGGCTTTCAAGGCGATCGGATTTTGCGAGCGCCATCTCTGAGTCCCAATGCAAACCAAAGAGAAACTCTATACACTTGGGTGTTCGTTTTTATATATATCAAACATTGATATCTGCCAAAAGAAACAACGTAAACAACACGAAGTGAATATTTTTCTAGTGAACTATCGGTATTATTGTGATTATTGGCTGACGTGGTTCGAATTTGTGGTGCATTAAACGCTGTACTAGCGACAGAAGCGATAGAAATTTTCAGTGTTGCTGGCAAAGCTTCCTCATAATACGAGAACCATATAATATAAAATATTTGTGTTTTTTTTTCAATTTTTTTATTTATTATAAATTCTATTAATTATTTTCGTTATTATTATTGCAAAACTTATTCAATTTATACAATTTTGCAATTTTATTTGCAAGAAAAAAATATATGAGAACCTGACGTGACAGAGATGGCGCTTCTTAAATCGAGTCGCGTTCAAATACATTGTAAATATACAACGCAAGTGATACTCGGTAAAGATAAAGCAATTTTATTTATTTTTTTAATTTTTTATTCAGAACAACAAGTATACAGGTGAATGTCAATTAATATACTTCGCAAGTAGAATAATTTCGATCTCAGTTTTGCATTCGTTACAATGGCTTAGCTTTTTTTTAACGGTGAATATGTTTCCAAAAGTTGAACAAAAAAAAAATGAATAAGAAATTCTTCAATAAACACGTAAATTGTATGTGTTCTAAGTATTGTCCATCAAAGTGTTTATTTCTCGATGTATATATAATAATTGTGTTTACACTGTTTACAAGATAAAGGTATCAATCAGCGAAAAAGTTTATCAAATGTTTCAATTAAGGTTTTCGTTTTTCCTTTCTTTATCATAATTTTTTTTTTCACTTCTATAGCATTTTGAGTCAATCTCATATACCATTTTTTTGTGTACATACCACTGAAAACACAGACAAAATTGAAAACGAAACATTGCAAGATTCATTCTAAGAGTGTCAATCTATTTTACCACCATTTATATAGAATCTTTGCGGTTTGGTTTTATATCAACGCCTGCTTCGGTAGAAACAATTTTTTTTTATGTTGGTTGTTCCCATTTCGTTCAAGTCTCATTTTGTTTTAAATGCTATTATTATCTTTTTCACGTGATTTAACATGTAGGCATAAAAGCGATTGACAAAAAAGGCAATTTGACTAAAACAAAAGTTTGACCGAAAAAAATGCAATTAAAATTTACTTGAATTCGTGTCTGAAAATCGAGTAACTTTTTTCTAAACAATTTATGAGATCTAGTGTTAGAACCTAAATTGAACATTTACAAAAGAAATAAACCGAATTTCGAGCAATGAGCAATGTACAAGTGTAAAACTAAAATGGATTGTGATTTATGTGCAAAGGAAAAGCTTTGATTTTTACATTTAGATCAAAACCAAAATTGCGCATTTTATGGAGCTGCTGCTGTCCTTCTACTGTGTATCGATGGTTCGGATTGTTTAAAGCATGTTTATGATAAAAAGTGAATTGCTGTTTTAATTTCGGAATATTATCTCATATGTTGAAATTAGTTAATAAAATTCCATATAAGTATCAGTATTTGAATAATTTGTCTCGAAATTTGTTTAAAAAACATAATAAAAAAATAAAATTCAAAAAATGGAAAAAATTTGACATCAATTTGAATTGACATTTATTTCATTTGAAACCAATCTGAATTTTCATTTGTTCACATTTTTGTTTAAATATTTGTGTTTAATATGTTTGTTTCCGATTTCGTTTCACTGAGAACTTAGACGTATGTAGTAATTATTTTTTCACTTTAAAATTTGTAACAATTAATAAATGTACATTTAATGAAAATTTGTTGTGTTCTTTTTTTATGGTAAACTTTTTCTTTCACTCAGTCACACAACACGCAAGGTTTTTTTTCTGTATAGGTGTGTGTGAAGAGCTTTTGATTTTTTCTCTTTTTATGTTGTTTTTTTTTTTTTTGTTATTTTTATTGAAATATATGCCTTTTAATTTTTGCTATATTGACACTAAAATTGAAGCAATTTCATCGGTTTTGCCTTTCAAACCGAATTTAAGTTATTTTTTGTTTCTTTCTCTTTTTTATTTTTTTTTTTATCTTGTGTGGATACATTTCATTATATATATATAAGTTTTATGGCTTCGCCATTATATATCCCAACATGTAATATATTTTAAATTAGTTTAAATTTCATTATTTTTCGTTCGAATTTACTATAGCCTGTATGCTTTGTTTGCCAATCACGCGCATAAACATTTCGAAAAATGAAATGTGTGGATGTTTTAGTGTCATAATAAACGTATTACATAAATTCCCATATGAAAAAAATATGAATATGTATGTTCCGGGCAACAGATGGCAAATGTCCATTGCGACCTGAACTCCGTAAAAATTATCGGCACTCAATCAAAAAAAAATCAATAAACAAATGTCATGCATTTGAATTTATTTCAAAATAATAAACGATCGAGAAAAGAAGAAGAAAAAATACACGAAAAAACTACGACTTCAAAAAAGAACAGATAATAAATGAAAGTTTAATGATACAAAAGATGCAATTATGGTTTACAAAATAAACACGTGAAAGAGAGGGTGCGGGATTTTCCTTATAAAAATATCACAAACGAAATTATAAGTCCAAATTTCACGTAAAACTCTTCATCCCTGATGATCCACTTTCACTAGCAAATTATTATCTTTAGAATAAAATAATATTTTTTCTTGTTTTGTTTGTTTTCTTTGTATGGTGTATACAATTTATTTGTATCTTTATTTTTTTTTGTATATAGAATTGACTGTGTTGCAGTGTTTATGCGGCTGAAGTCGTTGACCAGAAGTCGATGACACCACCCGGACCGGGTAATTTACTCTGTTGTTTTCCACCTAAGTATGCGTCAATTTGTCGAGCTGCTTGTCGTCCTTCTGATATGGCCCAAACGACCAACGATTGACCTCTTCGACAATCTGGAAGAGTGCACGCACACACAAAAAATTACCAATTCAATATATTGAATGAAATGAAATAAGGAAAACGGTGGTGCGAACGAAAAATTACCTCCAGCAGCGAAGATGCCTGGTCGAGATGAACCGTATTGTCCATTGACCGCTTTAACGTTACCACGATTATCGAGATCTAGTCCGAGCTCATTTGGAACGGTTTTTTCTGGGCCCAAGAAACCCATTGCCAACAGTATCAAATCGGCGGCATAGTATTTTTCTGAACCTGGAACTTCCTTCATGCTCCACTGTCCAGTCGGACTTTGGGTCCATTCGACTTGAATAGTATTCACACCCTTAATGTGTAACATAATAAAAATGATTTGTAGTTAAATGTCATAAGCATATAAAATTGTTTATATATAAAATAATGTAATAAAATTTATTTTTCTAAGCATACCTTAATATTACCCTTGCCATCGTCAACGAACTCTTTTGTCGTTGTACTGTATTGACGTGGATCTTTGCCAAATTTAACTGCATTGATTAAAAAAAAATAATGTAAAAAATCGGTATCATTATTGACTAAGACTATTGACTCATTCGTATCCACTCACCTTTGACTTCATCGTGTCCATAATCAACACGGAACACTTTTGGCCATTGTGGCCATGGATTATCACCGGCCCGACTTGGTGGTGGTGTTGGTAAAATTTCAAACGATGTAATCGATTTGGCCTATTCAAATGAAAAAATCCGTATCAAACTAAACATTCTCAAATCAATTTAAATCATCGTAATACTTACACCTTGTCTCAACGATGTTGCAATACAATCACAGCCTGTATCACCGCCACCAATGACTAAAACATCTTTATCAGTTGCCAAAATGTTTTCTTTGGTACCGCCCAACTGTTTCTTTTGTCCCGATTCCAAAAATTCCATGGCAAAATGAATGCCATTCAAATCACGTTTCGGTAATTGTAAATCACGTGGCCATGTTGCGCCGGTTGTTAATAAAACCGCATCATTATCTTTAACTAAATCATCGGCTGGCACATCTTTGCCAATAAAGCAATTTGTTTTGAATGTAATTCCTTCGGCGGCAAGCAAATCAACGCGCCGCTTAACCACTTCTTTCGACAATTTCATTGTTGGAATGCCATACTGAAGTAGGCCACCAACACGATCGTTACGCTCATAAACCGTAACAGTATGACCAGCTTTATTTAGTTGTGCAGCGGCTGCCAATCCGGATGGTCCAGAACCGATAATTGCCACCTTTTTACCTGTACGAACTTCTGGAATCTATTCCAACCAGTGCGGAGAGAACATTTGTATAAAAATGAGTGTGATAAAAAACGATAAAAAATGCCGTAATTTACCTTTGGAGTGATCCATCCTTGTTCGTATGCATGATCGATGATCGCACATTCAATGTTCTTAATTGTGACCGGTAATTCGGAAATGCCAAGAACACAGGAACCTTCGCATGGTGCGGGGCAAACGCGTCCAGTAAACTCAGGGAAATTATTTGTTTGCAACAATTGTTCGAGAGCCTCTTTCCATGAACCGTGGAATATTAAATCGTTCCATTTTGGAATGATATTACCAAGCGGACAACCGTGCACATTTGATTGACAAAATGGAATGCCACAGTCCATACAGCGTGCCGCTTGTGTTTTCAATCCTTTGCGCACATGCTTGAAATTGTAAATTTCATCGTAGTCCTTTTGACGCTCTTCTGGATCACGATACATGCCCTTTTCCCGTTTGTATTTGATGAAGCCGTGTGTTTTGTCCAACACTTTTTCGGCCAATTTTTCGGTAAGCTTTTCATCACGGATCGCTTCTTCGATATCTTGGATTGACGGCTCGGCACGACCATTTGACAATGCAATGGCACTGTTTTGTTTCACAAATTTCGATACAGACTTTTGGGCTTGCTCCTCTTCAATTGCTTTCAATGCACGTTGATACTCGAATGGGAATACCTTTACAAATTTTCCACATTCGGCCGGCCAGGTTGATAGAATCTTTTTAGCAATCAGCGAACCAGTATTTTCGAAAAACTCTTCGAGCAATACTTTTACAGTCGCTTTGTCTTTCTCTTTATCCAACAACAATAGATCAACCGTTTCCGCTGAAAATTTACATTCAATTTTTTATGTTAAAATTCATTTATCACGATCGGTTTTTAAAAAAATAGGTGCTTACCATTTGTTTTACCGCGGAATGAACCATCAATATCATATACATAGGCAGTACCGCCTGACATACCAGCCGCAAAGTTTCGACCAGTCAAACCCAAAACAACAACTGTACCACCCGTCATGTATTCACAACCATGATCACCAACACCTTCAACAACAGCTGTTACACCCGAATTACGTACACAGAATCGCTCGGCGGCAATGCCCCTGAAGAATGCTTTTCCGCTTGTAGCACCGTACAAGCATACATTACCGACAATCACATTCAAATGTGATTCAAATGTCGATTCCTTTGGCGGTTGAATGATAATTGTGCCGCCGCACAAACCTTTGCCAACATAATCGTTGGCATCGCCCTCCAAATTTAATGTTATACCTATGGGGAGAATCACAAAAGAAAAGAATTAATTTAAAATAATCGACAAATAATCGAAAAATAATCGTAAAACAATCAATCATAATAAGTAAGTAATTTTTAAGTGATTTGCCCCTAGCTCTTACCGCCCACCAAAAATGCACCGAAACTTTGACCAGCCGAACCTTTCAATGAAATATTTATGGTTCTTCCATCGGGAAGACTGTCACCATGTTTGCTGCAGAACGAGGAGAAAAAATTATTGTCAATCAAAAGCGTTTCCATTTTAATATTTCAATAAAAAACAGTTTCGTCGCTCAATCATCGTTTCGAAACGTTTTAATCCACTTACCATGCAATTGTGTAGCTGAGTGTGCTGGTGTAGGCACGTTCTTCATTGTTGATTACCGACACGATGTCAACATGTTTTTCGGTGCCATTGATGACGCCAAGTGATTTGGCGATAAGCACATTGTCGGCGCGTGTTTCAAGGCCGAAATCTTGTTTGATCGAACCACCACGAATGTTGGTGCCAGGTCGCAGATCCAATGCATTCTTAAGAATCAAAGAAAAATCTAATGTCGATTCTTTTTGTTCTAAATCTTTTTTCACACGAAGCAAATCGGTGCGACCAATTAAATCTTGGAATTTGCGAATACCCAAATTGGCCATTATTTGACGAATCTAAAAAAGAAAGCGATCGATAGTGGATTGAGGGAAAGAATTTTTTATTTAATTATTGATTTGATTTATATTTTGACCCTAGAGACTGTTTCGAAGAGCTATATAAGTGAGGAGGAATGCTCTGAGAAGCTGGAGGAGCTATAAATATTATGATTTTAGATATTTTTTAATTTTTAATATTTTGTTCCCCAGTGCTGCTTCACCTACTCAGAGCACTCCTCGACACATTTATTACTCTGAGACGTCTGTTTGCGACGACGAAAAACAAAATGTTGACTTACATCTTCAGCCAATAAAAAGAAGAAATTGATGACATGCTCTGGTTTGCCAGCGAATTTTTCTCTCAATATTGGATCTTGTGTGGCAATACCGACTGGACACGTATTCAAATGACACTTTCGCATCATTGTACAGCCCATAACAATGAGCGGTGCTGTACTGAAGCCGAATTCATCAGCTCCCAAAAGTGCGGCCACAACAACATCAAAACCAGTTCTCAATTGTCCGTCCGCTTGTAAAATGATTCTGAAAAATGTGCGATTTGCGTGCGAATTGGAGGAAATGAAGAAAATCACAATAGATTAGCAAAAATTTCGACTGGTCAATTGGGTAAAAAAATGAATTGATGGATATTGAAAAAAATGGTTTACTAAATGTCTACCGCACGCAGCGTATATCCAGAACAACACATACAACACAACTTTAGCCATGATATTTTTTTACCGAACTGAGAAATTAGAACTAATATGTAGGTCGACAAATATGTGTGTTTGGTACAAAACAAAAAGAAAAAAAGCAATTCGAGAAACATTACCTGGATCGCAGATTATTTAACACTAACACTTGATGTGTTTCGGCAACGCCCAATTCCCATGGTAAACCGGCCGATTTAATGCCCGTCCAAGACGATGCACCAGTACCACCATCATGACCTGATACTGTGATGTGCTCAGCTTTTCCCTGCAAAATGTTCCAGAATTAGACACTTTTCGGTCATTGTCATTGTCATTATACTGAACTTACTTTTGCAACACCAGCAGCAACAACACCAACTCCAACTTCCGATACAAGTTTAACACTAATGCGAGCACTTGGATTGGCGCATTTCAAATCGTAAATCAATTCGGCCAAATCTTCGATCGAATAAATGTCGTGATGTGGTGGTGGTGAAATCAAACCAACACCGGCTACCGAATGACGAACACTGTAAAATTGAAGTGTAGATTAATATGATGAATTCTCTTCATTTCGTTTCAGAGATATGTTAATAATTACTTGGCAATATCTTTGGTGACTTTGTATCCTGGCAATTCACCGCCTTCGCCTGGTTTGGCACCTTGTGCCATTTTAATTTGCAAATCATCGGCATTGGCCAAATAAGATGCGGTCACTCCAAAACGACCCGATGCAACTTGTTTGATTGCCGATCGTTTGTTGCTTTGTGGATCTTGATCTGTTTGGTTGGCAACCCAAAAAAATCGAATAAATTCATTTTTCAAATGCATTTGATCACAAAAACTTACTCAAATATCGGTCGGAATTTTCACCACCTTCACCGGTGTTGCTTTTGCCACCGATGCGATTCATCGAAATGGCCAATGTGGAGTGCGCTTCAAGTGAAATACTGCCAAAGCTCATGGCACCCGTTGCAAATCGCTTAACAATTTCAGCAGCCGATTCAACTTCATTGATATCAATCTTTTCACGATCATCAACAAATTCCAATTGACCTCTCAACGTGCACTGTTTCACACTTTGCAACGTTTGATCACGGAATTGTGTAAATGCATTTTTATTATTATTAATGGCTGCCTCTTGTAAACTGGCAATTGAACCGGGTGCATTGATATGACCTTCGCCACCGTTACGCCAATGATAAACACCCGGATTACGTAGAATGTATTGATCGGGACGATCTTTGCCATAAGCCATTTGATGACGATACAAATTTTCAGCGGCAATAATGTCCATTGTAACACCGCCAATGCGTGATTGAGTGCCACGGAAACAGCGTTCCACCAACTCAGTGCCCAATCCAACAATTTCAAAGATTTGAGCACTTTTGTACGATTGCAATGTACTGATGCCCATTTTGGCCATCACTTTTGAAATACCAGTGTCGACAGCCTGCAAATGCAAAATAAATTCAAATTCAATCAACGAATCGAATAGTTCGTGTTAATTTGCCCAACAAATATACGTCTTTGTCTTACCTGTGCATAAGATGCATAGATTTGTTGATCGGTGATGCTTTGATCGAGAACACCTTCGTCCCGCAGTGCACCAGCCAATTCGAATGCCAAATATGGACAAATGGCATCGGCTCCATATCCAAGTATGACGCACACATGATGAACTTCACTGACTTCGGCCGTTTCAACGACCAAGGCAACTCGCATTCGATTACGCGTTTCAATCAAATGATGGTGTAATGCACCCGTTGCTAATAATGCCGACAATGGGCTACGATCTTTAGAAGCATTCCGATCCGATAATATTAATACTTGATTATTTTCGGCAGCCTGTTGACCTTCCAAGCAAACTCGTTGCAATGCATTACTGTAACCGGCAACACCTTCCGAATATGGGAACGTAATGTCAATGACCTTTGATTTCCATCCCTTGTAGGTTGTACGCTTCAATATTGTCAAATCGGTACGGCTTATAATCGGATTCGAAATCCAAAGACGATGCGTTTGTTCAGCAGCTGGATGTAATAAATTTGCTTCCGGACCAATTGGACATTGTAATGACATGACAATCTTTTCTCTGAATGGATCGATTGGTGGATTTGTGACCTGAGCGAATAGTTGTTTGAAATATTCGTATGGTAAAGGTTGAAAACGTGACAGACATGCCAACGGGGCGTCATTACCCATAGAACCGAGTGCTTCCTTCTTGTTCTTAATCATCGGTACAAGCAACATGTTCACCGTTTCGGCTGTATAATTGTATAGTGGCAATCGAGGATCGAATATACCTCTTGGTTCAATCGTTCCATTCACATTGTTTGATGTCGCCTGTACATTCGGTACTGCATCATTGTTTGACAAGAGATCATGACGTCGCAAGTCTTCCAATGTAATCTATTTACGAACGAAAAAAATACAAAAAGACATCGCGGCATACACACATAGATATGAAAATATTTTAATTAGAATCATTTTGGTATCACTTTTTCAATAGAAATAAAAACATTTTGTCAAAAGGGATGCAACTACACAAAAAAAAGGTGCGAACTAAATAAACACAAAGAAACTCAATATGGACAATATTCAATATGACTCGTTTTGCAACTAATTGATTTGCCTCTTATCGAACAATTTGAATCTTTGTCTAGTTCATACGTTTTTCTATATGATTTCCACATCATTTGCAAACGTAAATAACGTGAGGGGACATGAACACGAATGACACTCTCTTCAAACCGATTAATGTTCAAGGATTATCGGTGGTAGTACGAGTACCATCTTTTTTTACACTTTAATTGTTTACTAAATGCAATAAAATGCAACAACAATGCAAATAAAGTACAACCGTAATGTGAAATGATCGAAAGAAATAAAGAATGAAAGAGCTTGCACGAGAAATGCGAATGCAACGCATCATTCACGTGAATCGTATCGACGCTAATCGTAAATATGTGATCTTCGCTCTTTGAGTTTATTCAGATGAATTAGCGTGTTTTACTGCGTCAATGAAAAACTTTAGCGCGTGCGCTTTCATTCTCTTACTCTCATTCTCCCATTCTCAATACCGATACCGTTCAAACCCAGCATATACTCTGAATGTAGATATGAATAGTACAAAATTAAATTCAAATACTGAGTATAAATCTATAAAACGCCATTTCAAAAATAGGAGAAGGATCAAAAAAAGATTTGAAACGTAAATATTCTTCAGGAAAATAACCAAAATAGTCGAATGTTGAGTGGAAAAACATTAGAATGGCACTTGGATTGTTTCCCATCTGATGAAGTGTGTATTTGTTTTTTTCGCTTCGATCTTTTGACTTTTTACGTAATTGGTGTCTTTGCACTGTACACGTGTTCGATTTGTCACACGCTTTCGACTTGAATCGAATTTATAAATATTGAACTGTACATCTTCGCATTCGCTAGCAATAACAGCTCAATATTTACATTTTGATTTTGGCGAATTTCGTATAAATGATTTCATTCTTCAGCAGAATTACCAAGAGCGACTTTCTTCGGCCATTTTCTCTGAATAATTTTAATTTTTCTCACATTTTTGAAACAACATTTTATAGATTTTGTATTATATATTCGCATGCATGTCCATGAACAAAAAAAGTGCCTCGGATCGGCCGAAACATGATTTATGATAAAATGTAAGATTGAATAAACTACACACCCGGGCAAATTCATTTCTGTGCACTCTTAACGCATGCAAATGAGTATGGAAATAATGGCAAGAAAATAAATAAAAGTATTATGCATAAACAAAAAAAAATTTGGTATAAAAAGAAGAAACCATCGAAAAATACACGGATGATATTTCCTATCGTTCTTGTATTGTATAACTTACCGACTGTGTGATAAAATTCCATCGTGCCACAATAATTGAATGCCAATGAATAAGAAAATGTAAATGTTTTAAAATTAATTGAATATTGATAGACAAACAAAAAATCGAAATAAAAATTATTATTTTTTCGAGAAAATGAGAAGAGAAAAAATCATACAATCAAATGGCAGAAAAATAAACAAAATATTCAATAAAATAATATGTTTTCTTGAACGCAAAGTAGTTGACGTTGAAATGTGTGACGTTAGCTTGGTGACAGCGAACTTTTCAGATGTAAAGAGTTCATTGTAAAACAGCGACGGTATTCGAGTTTTTTTTTGGCCTGATATACTGAGATATTTTCAACCAGCTGATCTATCTCATCTGGCTTAGCTCGGCCACTATTTGTATGACATAGAACAAGAGCAGTGTTGAAAATGACTTTTTTGGCCTTATGAAGTTGTTTTCAGTGCCTCTACCCTTCACTCACATACAAATGGCGACTCAGTCCAGTCAAATGAGATAGTTCGGCCGGATGAAAATATATCGCATCTGTACAATGCTCCAAGTATTTTTGGCAATATTGATCACTTGATAGGAATGTAATCATCAATGTTAATTTATCACGTGCTAATCTTATAACACTAGATGAATGTATAAAATTGATATTTTTTCTCTTTCTTCAAATTACTCATAATAAACATCAAATTGAACCACATTTAGTAATATGAAACGTACAAAAATACTTTCTTGCACTATTCGTACTATAGTATATACTAAAATATGGTTATCTAAAAATGAGATGATAAATTCCAAAATGAAAAATGATCATTTTCTCCCATAAACTATGAAATATACAGCATTCCAACAAAATGACAATCGAGCATCCGATTAAATGGTATTATGAATATATTTGTATATATTTAAATACATATATGAATGAAAATCGAATGTGATTTGTCTGTATACGAATTGAACGCTCAGGGAAGAATTAAATTGCATTTTTTTTTCGTTTATGTTAAAATGTTCGTACCTTTGCCTTTAACCAATCGGAATGTGGTCGTGATTTGGCAATTTTCGATTTAAGTTCAACATCTTGAATGAATAGTTTTTCTTGTGTATCAACCAACAGCATGCGTCCTGGTTTCAAACGACTTTTAAGCACAACATTTTCTGGATGTACATCATAAACGCCAACTTCCGATGCCATTACCAATATATTATCTTTGGTAATGTAAAAACGTGATGGACGTAAACCGTTTCGATCGAGCACAGCACCAATATAACGTCCATCGGTGAATGATACTAATGCCGGTCCATCCCATGGTTCCATTACACATGCCGCCCATTGATAATAGTCACGTTTCTCTTGTTGCATTGTTCGATCATTTTGCCATGCTTCTGGAAACATGGTCATTACGGCTTCGGGCATTGATCGTTCGCCGGCCATCGTTAAAAATTCCAATACACAATCGGCCGAACCGGAATCGGATAGGCCCGGCTCAACAACCGGAAATAAATTTTTTAATTCATCACCATATGCACTACTTGACATAACACCTTCACGTGCTGTCATTGAATTCACATTACCGCGTAGCGTATTTATTTCACCATTGTGGGCAAGTACACGCAATGGATGCGCCCGTTCCCATGATGGAAACGTATTTGTACTGAAACGTGTGTGCACCAATGCCAAATACGAATCAAATTCCGGATTCAATAAATCGATGTAATAGTTCCACAATTGATCGGATGTAAATAGACCTTTGTAAACAATAACACGATGCGATAATGAACAGATGTAAAAGCGTCGTCTATCGTGGCTTATCTCGTGGGTGGCACGCTTTCGTAGCACAAATACGGCTCGCAGAAATTCAGCATCGGTTAATGCGGTCGGTGAGCATAAAAACACTTGACGTGATAATGGTTCACTTTTGCGCGCAACACGACCAATTGCCGAACTATCTGTGGGCACTGTACGCCATCCCAACACTGTTAATCCAACATTTGTGGCCAATGCTTCGAATTCCTTTTCAATTTCTTCATGCGTACTCTCGTCCAAGTAAATGATACCAGTTGCATATTTTTCCGGTTCTGGTAACGTTATTTTCTCCTTGGCACTAAAAGATGATCATGGAAAGAAAAGTGAAATGCAAACATTTCAAACAATTAGTACTTTGTTACATTTTATTATCGCACTAACTAAACACAATGTAAACTGAAGTGACTTTCGAGTTTTCGCATTCGCAACCGTACGCCATTCAACAAGTTGTAATACAGAGACGCAAAATCCATAAAGGTTGGAATTTGAACGTGCAAAAATAGCCAAACGAAAATAATAAATTATTTTGAACGAAATAAAACATAAACGCACACAAATACTGTAGAGAATTCTAAAAATACAATGCAAACGAGTGTGTGTTTATGGCACCGCTACAAAGTACCACACTTACATCTTGACTCACATTAATTTTTTTCTTCCTATTCTTCTTCTTCTTCTTTTTCTCTTTTCAAACTACACGATGCGAACACAAGACTCTGATTGCATTTGTCACAGTTAAACTATGTAAAATGAAAACGACATGGAGTAATTCAAACCAAAACTCATTGATTTTATTCAAGTGATTTGTCGCATTTGCATTCAACTTGCTTCTTTTTTTCTTGTAACAGGGTCCAAGTGTGCGATGAAACTTGTTTTTCGATTTTATCGATACATCACAATGAATTCTAATGTTTCTTTGTTCAATTCCGTGTACGTGAAGTTTTTTTTTAAATTCAATATATTGCTGAAACTCTAGTCATCCCTATCTCAATTTTGGTATACATTTCATGAATTCATATCTGTCGTAAGTAACAAAACTTTATTTCGATCGAACCGAATAGAAATATTAAGGAAAGAGATCATCATGTCGCCGTGCATTTTTTTTCTTTCACAAAATTAAAGAACTAAACCTCCATCGAGACTATTTTTGGGGCAATCAAATGAGCAACTCAGTTCGAACGAAGTGAAAAAATAATGTTCCCAGCGGAAATGCTCCGAATAATCCAAAAAAAAAACTGTACATATTATAAACGTGTAATTGCACAGTGAGTCATTAAAATGTTTGGGTGAATGCAGCGCAGACAAGATTTTTTTTATTCGACAACGACGCTTCAATTTCGATATAAAAATAGACCTCAATTCGTTATGCGTTGATAAGTGTAAGCAAAGCTCCGATTTGATAACGAAAATATTGCACTTTGAACCCAGAACGGCGACTAAAAAAGAAACGCCAAAAATGTGTGCTTGCTGAGAACAGGCATACGTACCCAGGCAAGACAGAGAGAACGAGAAAAATAAAAAAAAACTGTCGTTTGAGCTATTTTTGTACACTGCCAAAAAATGTGTGCCGGCGAAAATGATGTGAAACACTAATGAAAAGAAGTCAACAGACTTTTTATGTATTCATTCGTGCATAATAAATCTTCGGCGGATATTTTTTGGTCGTTTATTTTTGACGCGCAAACGATAACCGATTTTTGTGAAATCTAAATAAACCGGTTGAAATGGTGTGCCGTTGTCGAAATGAAACCAAAAACAGAGCGACAATAAAAATTAATGATCGATTTTACTCTTTGGAACGATCAATTTGTATGCATACAATGGCAAATACAGAAGTGCGCAAAATTTTTGCATAATTAAGAGGCTAAAGTCATAAAAATTCAATATTATTATTTTTTTTTTTGTGATTAGAAAAAAAAAAAAAAATAAAATATGAAATAATATTGCAACAATGTATATTTGTCAATTGATAAAGAACCTTTGCACCATTGCTTTTTTAATATATATATATATTTTTGTTTCTATTTCGGTATTAAATATTCATTAATATGCAAGAGTTGCAACAGCGACATATGGTTCTCTCTAATGAGATTCGGTTCATTGATTGAGAATGAGATCAATTTGAAAATTTGTATTCGCTTTTTGTTTCAATTTTCATTCATAGAGATTAAAACCGATGAACGAAAGCGATTTAGTATTTTGCGTCTTAGAATGTATTTCAATCGCATCGATCTGACTCGTTCAAAACATTTTTTTTTCGGATTTGTGTGATTTCACTAGCATTCTGATAGTCGTCGATTAGTGAGGCGATCTAACAAATGTGCGCAATAGAATATTTTGTATAACATGGCATTTTTTCGGTTTGCTTTAGGCAAATATTTAAATTTGATATGAATTTTTCGTCATTGTTGTTGTTGAAACAACAAAACTGACGAACAAGTTCTAATCAAACATAGAGAAACAAATCGAACATCTTAACATTTATTATCACACAGTCTGTGTGTAATCGAGAAAGTTTTTTTTCTCTTCCCTCCCTCTTGTCAATTGCAATGTAAATACGAAAATTTAAAAGTTCTGACATTCTTCGGTTGAAGATGACGTTTTTGTTGTTGTCTCTTTTTTTATGTGAAGTGATGAACACAATTTTAGCTGATACTATTTTTAAATATTACTTTGTTGAATTCTAGGGGGTAGACACATGGAATATTACTTGAGATATTCTCCGAAATTGAAAGTATTCTTGGTATTCTTGGTATTCTCAGTTTTAGACGAAATGTCAATGCATTCAGCAACGTCTCACAATGTGCATATATGAATATTATCTTCCAAATATTAAAAAAACTTCTTCAACGCTATTAAGTGTAGTATTTCAATTGGTTTAACAAATGCAAAAACTATTTTGATAAAAATAACAGAAAGAAAACAGAAAAAATTAAAATAAATTTCGAAATGGTGAATGTTAAAACGAAATGGAAAAAACTTGAAATCTTTATTACCGATATCAATTTGACATTTGGTAATCACGGTATTCACATTTTTAGTACAAGTAAAAATAAAATAAAAACATGAAAAAAATTTAATAATTTAAAAAAAATAGTTTTTTTCACGCAAAATCATTTTACACAGAACTTGCAAAAACAAAGTGTAAAATGAAGATTCACACTGGGAAGAAACAACTTCAGTGTAAATGGGAGGAATACAGTGAACACATTCATGTTCACACTGTTCAATTTCTCTGAGTAGCGAACTACCGTGCAATACACAGTGGCACACTGACTCCGGTTCGGTGTGTACGTATGTATTTTAAACTTTGCACAAGCAGCTACGATCGACAATTGAGTGCAGAATTTGCAAAACATATGGATACATAGAAACCGAGTCAGTGTGCTCCTTTTTATTGGTCATATAGTTATCGCCTCGCAAAATATTCGAGAGAAGAATGTTCGCAAAATGATTTTTTTTGCAAAAACATTCTTCACCTTGAGGGCCAAAGCACCCATTCAAGCATTTTCCGGAAATTTAAGAAGATCTTGAGGTTCACATTTGTGTGAGCAGTTTTTATTGAATTATTGTCGAAAGATTTTTTGGTGAAAAAATCGAAAAAAATACGTGGCAACGTGGATTTCATTCTTGAAAGAGCCGGTTTTGATATTTAATAATAAGCCAGTATCCAAATTAGTCATAAAAATGACAAATAAATTTCACAAGTACTGGATTGGCAATTTTATTGGCTTTGTATAACTTTCTGTATGTTCTATATAGTCATTTGCCTCTAGATTCGTCCTCAATGTCAAAGGACTTCACGTTCTACTCCTCTTCAGTATTTCATTCTATCCGAGAAACATTATTCATTTCAATAGAAACATGTTCAATGTTTTTTACTGCAATTTGTTTATTGATTTTCAAAATTCCATGAATCAAACATTAAATATGCACGCATTCGTTCTTTGTTTGTTAACTTTGTTCTTAAGCATAACTTCATAAAAAGTCGTGTAAGTTTTCTTTTATTTGTTATGATTGAATACTTTTAGCTAATTCAATACAGTAAATAAATGTCAATGACATTTTTGCAGCTCGAATACAATGTTTCACCATGAAAAAAAAATGCATTTCGATTTTTTTATTTGAATTGAAAACGTGAACTTTTCGTCAAAGCTTGTTTATGTTTATATCATCTGTTGTATTGTACATTAATTTGTGCAATATGTAATGTTCGTGAATCAAAATGAAAACGACAAATTTAACTCGTTTTGTGATATATTATAATAGTTGAGTTGCAAATCAGAGACATGGTTGAATAGCCAGAACTTTTGGCACAATTGATATGTATTTTGTTTGCGTTTTCGATTTCGGTTTGCCGAAGGAATACGTTCGCAGTACGATTTTTTTTATTATTGACTTGATTTGAAGTGCATTTCGTTTTGTGTAAACATTTAAATACGAAATCAACAACCGTAAATTTCTAAAAATACGCAAAATCGGCGCTCTGTTTTGTGCAAATAGTTTTTTGTCGCTTTTATTTGCTTGTTACATGATTATATAAGCACTGTTTGGCCATGTTTTTTGCGCCAAAATAACAAAACAAACCCGAGCAAACTCAATTAATGATTCATCTCATTAAATTTTAATTAAAATACGTACGATTTTAATGAATACAGCTTTACTTTATGTTAATGCATCAAATATTATACGTAATACCGCTTGGGGTATAGAAAGAAGTTTCAATTTCAGGGCCTTTTTTCTTTGTTCCAACACTCAAAAATACAATTTGAAGTGACGTACATACATTTGATAAGATGATGAAGCGCGCATATTTTGTAATACAAACCAAATATTTGTAGCGATACAGAAAGAAAACACATAATCGCAATATGACAATGGGGGGTCGAATGGTTGAATAATAAATGTATTATCATTATTTAAAGATTTTGAATAGCTTGTTGATTTACTGCCCGTTTGGTAAACATCAATCAAATATTTAATGTTATGAATAAGAGGACATTTATGTTTTAGAGCCGATTTCGTATTAATATTTGTGTCTCTTTCGAAAAAAAAACCATTGATCGATGGAGCCACGCACTCGTGAGCAATTATATTTAATCGGTTGTTTATGATCCATTTTATAGTCACAATTCAAATTTAGCTTGCCGAGCGAGAGTATTTCTTTTGATTTGCTAGGGCTTTTACACAAAAAAGTGATGACCTTTTTTAGCTATCAAATTTTTCGAAATGACCGTGTATGATGCATTAAAGGGTTATAGGATTTGAATTATTTCTTTTTTGTTGTATGATTCTCCTGAGGTTTGGTTTTGATAGTTGCTATTTGTGAATCAAGCTAAGTGAGATTAGCAGAGATCGCAAAATGGGGGTTGAAATCGGCTTGAGGTCTGAATATATGGTCCCGGGAGGACCACCAGACACGAAATATCCTCGTACCGGATGCGGAAGTTTGTAGGTCGGTTGTTCGGGTTAGGACTCTTCGAGACCCCCGGTAGATATTCTCTTCCATTATATGTCCCGGTGAATTCGTAGTGAATAACAACAAATGTTTCTAATTAACAAGGTCCGATTGTCATCGCTTTAGCACTTTATCTATGTTGAGTTTGATTTCATATAAATCTCTCTAATAAATAATGTAAAAACTAATAATGCAACACTGTATAGTCGGCTTTTTTAAGTAGACTTTAAAATTCAAATAAATAAATAAATAAATTTGTGTTTCGAGTCATCTAATCGTGTGTTAAAAAAATACCAAGTGCATTCACGATACACGTGAACAAAATGTAAAATTATTCTTTTTTTTCCACTTTCATGTTCACTTGTTTTCTTTGTTTGCTCTTTCTGTTTCCTTGTTTCTGCTTTCTTACACATTAACAAGCACGCACCGTTCCTGTTATGACGTCAACTAAATCTGTGCAAATGATTTTAAACATTTTATTTTTCAATTTCAATAATAAATCACAGCAGATAACAATTAAATACGCATCAAAATTGTTGATGGCGTAAATAAAATTTTGCGTGAGAGCATAGTGCGGTCCAAAGAAAAAAAACACGCCAGCAATAACAACTATGTTGATAACATTTTGTGTGAGTTTCATAATTATTCAATAGAGTCATTCGTTTGTGTTTTCGTTATTATTATTCGACGTTGGTGCAGTTTGAAAATTTTGGAAACGAATCATAACAACAAATATCATCTGTGAATTCATCCCGAATTTTTTGTGATTGAAGAACGAATTCAATGAACGTTTTCAGATAACAGTAGCTCGACATATTATATAATCGACTCTATAAATAGACTCGGTTCATAAAGGGAACAAAAAAAAGAACATTCACGGCCTCAAGTCCTTAAGTGCATTAGATTTCATTGATTAGTTAAATGATTTGCTTCTTCAAACGATAAGAAGTGTGAATTTTAGCGATAAGTTAACGATTTCGATTAGCTTTGCAATTCAAAAACCAAACGACACCTTTGTATCAGTAGCAACGACGCAAATCGATTGAGGAGAAGCAAAAAAGCGAAACAGTTGTGTGCTAAAAAGTTAGATCATTAGAGCTGCAGAAGCGACGAGTTTTCAATCAGTAAAAATCATGTGTGTGTGCGCGCAAGACACAACTGAACAGCTTGTCGTTTTAATTGACAATCTTATTTCGACGTCGTTGGCAGTATGGTGTGTTTTGTTTTCATTTTCGACTTGATTTTGATTGATTAATTCACAAAACTTTCAGTTTATTTATAGGCGAGCGTCATCAACTGATATGCTTATAATGTAAACAATACCAATTGTTTATATTTGAAATGTCAGCCAATTAGATTTGCGCACTTTTGACTCGAAGCCACATCAATTGTACATTTCCTAGGTTTCGATGTTGTTTTTTGCCGTTTCTCAGGCTAACCAAATTCTGGTCAAAGGAGGTGGTAATTTTCCATTTGATTTCATTCAACACTACACAAATTGAACTTGGGGAATCATGTGGTTTTGAGATATCGTGTTCTTTGCTCAACCTTTTTCGTGGGATTATCAATGATAACGAAAAAAAAATTGGTGTATCATAAAATGCACTTCGATGTCATACAAGAAAATATGTAATAACAAATTCTTAGTGCAAAGTCTAGACATTTTATGGATACTACGCTAATCACACTTTTTGATAAGCCATTCGCATTATTTAACAAAATAATCTGACTCTTAACATTGAAAAATGCAATGTGATTCTAGTCGATTCTTGCGTAAATGTGATCGAGTCACGCCATTTCTAAACGAATTACAAAATACGAAATAATTGTTGATCAAACGCAAGAAATTTTCACTTTGTATAGAACATGATTTATTGGAAAATGTCATTGAAAAATTCGCATTTCAATGGTTTTTTTCTTCATATTCTCCATTTTGTGTTGTTCTATTTGAAAAAGTACATTTTTTTATTCAATCGCGAGTAACATCAAAAATTGAGCGAATCATCCTTGTGTGTGTGATTGCTCGAGTCATATAATTTTCGTAATTAATTTTAAACGTACTAAATCTGCGTCTAGCTTATCATTTCATCACAATCCTCCTTTAATTGTTGCAAATACTTATAATTTTCTCTATTTAAAGTCATTCCGGACGAGGGCAAAGAAAATGTCACTTGAATGCCGAAAGAGCAAAATAGAGAAAATGTGTGATCAAAGAAGAAAAAAATGTGCAAAAATGTCACTTGAATTCATTTATATTTCCGGAGCGGTGCAATTTTATAACATTTCAAATGTGAAAATATGTGGCACATGTCACGCGCGCACACAATGAGAGCTGTGTTGGGTACCATTTTTTTCAATTGTTCCTTCATTGTTATTGCTGTTTACATTTTGTTTGGTTTACTGCCGACGGCAGATAAAGGTATGATTTTGTCTTCCGTGGTGTAACACGGCATAGAATTACAGTTCTCTAATCAGTCGTGGCCAAGTGTAGCCAAGTGAATTGAACGACGCACTCAATTCGCCTACGAAGAATATCAATTGCGAAAGAAGTGCCTTTGTCACTGTGTACATTTTAATCGTTTTAATTCACGTTATTTCAAATTGACGACACATGTTTGTTCGCGCTTGTCGTGCTGTTTTTTTATATAGCCGGTGTGAATCATTGCACAACCTATCAAGTACTCCTTTTAAAGAGGAAAAAAAATCATTTAAATTATGTGCCAACTCACAAAAACTCATATCTCAATCGTTAATTACAATTCCATTTGGTACATTTTATCAATAAAAAGTATTCGTGTTTCGATTATGGAAAATTCCATTTCATTTTTCTTCAAGCGTATAAAAAAATAACAATAAAATGAGTCGCTTGTGTTTTATGGGAATGCAGACGTCAGAGACGAGGAAGAAATGACACGAAAATAAAGCGTGTGAAAGCCATTAAACAAATTGTCTTAAATAATAATAATATTTATTCGCTGAAGAGTTGATTTATTTGCGATAATACTTTTATATGGGCGAGCATGTGGTGATTGAAGATGTTATAACATCATGATTATTCAGCATTATTTTGTTTAAACGATTCTATTTCATTTAAATTAAATCTAATCAGAAAAAGTTTATTTTCTTAAAACAAAGTCACTTTGCTGAGTGAGAGTCACTCAATTTGAATTAAGAAAAAAAAGAGAATTCAACGAGGTTGAATAAACGTTGCAACACTTATCGCTGAATCAATATTGTGATTTATCAACTTTAATTATAAATGCATGACGATATAAGAATGAGGAAAAACGAAGACAAATCGCAAATAGTTCTTCACTTTAGTGGAGAAAAAACCACGGTGCTTTCGATTTGAATTAAAATAACATTTCAATTATTGCCTTCTTTCATGTAATTTTCTTTGACTTTTTCACTTGTTTTTTTTTTGTCTCTCTTTGTCGATTGACGGCGTTCAAGCTCATAAGGATCGGCACTGGTACTTTACGTGTCTAATGTGCACAATAAGAGTCATGGCCAATAACATCCCGTGTGCAAAATGTCTTCCGTCATGATTTATCAAACGAATTTCGTTCTCGAAAAAGATACCTCCATTTTTCCTTCGACCTTTTATCCGAATTTATCGATCCTTGTGTCCTTAAAAATATTAAAATTTATGTGGAAAAATTCTGTGAGTGGACAGAGAATACGAGATACCAAATCTTTCCGAAAATAGTCGACTGTTGAAGATGATGAAAAATGCTCATCCAAATATTAATCACATGGTCAATATGTTTTTTTCACAAGGGTAATGGATGGTTCGATTGAATTGCGCTCAAAGTAAATTATGATCAATTACACGACGCCATATGATTTCACTAATGCTTTTATTTGTCGGAAATGTACAAGTGCGTGCATGAGCGTATGCGCACACATTTACCAAACGCTAAGGATAATCGAATCGACGAGGATATAAATGCCGACACACTCTCAAGTGGAAATCATTTGTCATGTTTCTCTCTTTCTTCGTTCTCACGTCAACTCTTACTCTTACAAATATTCATCGTAAAATTGTTTTATTTGTGCGACGCTTGATAACAATTGTCCGGATATTTTTGTAATGTATGTTCTAATTTGCTTTTAACAAAAACATTCTATTAATAAGACGCTATATGGTTACAAAAAATTGACTTTAATTGAATTGGGAGTGAGACGCACGAACAAAATAAAGGCACAATTGAATTTGATCGAAATGTATACATACCATTCCTTCCTGTAGAGTTCATGGGGGATGGCCGAAAGAACACCAGCACCGTCACCCGTGTCATTATCACATGCGCACGCACCACGATGATTCATACGGGACGATAATTTTTGTGCATCACGCAAAATCTATATCAAACAGGTACATACGAAATAACGGGTTAAAATTATATATTAAAATAATTGAAACGAAAAAAAAAAACACAAAAAAGGGTTAGTGAATAGTAGCAGATGTTAATTTTGCATTTGTATTTGCAATTTTCAGTGGACATACACCATTTTTACTTATGAAGTTTTGAATACTGCAAAATGGAATCGTTACATAATTCAAAGTCAATTTAAGGATTTTCATAATCTCCCCATGTGTGTGTAGGCGAATTGAAATGTGGCACTTGATTCAATTTCGATTTCAGCGCAACAAACAATGTAGTTGTACATTTGATGGAACATAATAACATTTTCGCGGAAATAAAAAAAATGGCGACGTTCGTTCGGTATAAAAATTGTCGAAAAGAATACCTTATGGCTTCGTTTTCCATCAATAGCAACAATGAAACCGACACCGCATGCTTCATGCTCGTTCACCGGATCATAAAGGCCTTGAGCTGGCGGACCTTCCCAGTCCAATTGTTTGCGTTGGTGATGATGTTGTTGTTGCTGCTGCTGCTCATATGGTTCTTCATTGCGGATACTGTCGTTGTATCGATTGCCCGTTTCCGGTTTATCATCAAAAGCTGTGCCATTATTCGGCGGTGATGGTGACATTGTTTTTTCGTTTTCTTTCAACGTTTTCGAACCTCTTTGCTGCTTACAACGTTATCGCCGTTGTCGTCGTTGTTTTACACGCACACTTCACAACAAAATCGTCTTCGAATCGCTCGTACTATTTTTTATGACCACTGACACCACAGGACTCTTTCACACCTTTCGAACTTGTAAAAACAAACAACACTAATCAACAGTTGATTCGATCACTTTTGAAAAATTTGAAAACAAAAAAAAAACAATAATCAATGAAACGAAAGAGTTTCGCTTTCGGCTTTTTTCAATATCGATTCTGTTGTTTTGACCAAACGAATGTGAACAAAAGAAATTATCCACTCAGCTACGTTTTATTGTCTATTAGATACGTATGTTTTGTTTTCCTTTTTATTTTTAAGTAATCCTAAATTTAATTCTTATTTTTATCTATTGTGGGGTTAATGGGGTATGTTTGACTCTTTTTATAGCTTTTTTTATTGAAGGAGGTAATATTATGTAATTGTTAATTAAAATTATAATACACTTGTGGATTTTATTTGTTCAATCGTTGGAAGACTCACTTTATTATTGTTTTATTGTTTTGTGTGTGTGTGTGTATGTCTGTGTAAACTTTCGTTCTTTAATTATTTTTTTATCAATTATCAACGTAACTTTGGCTTGTTTAAGTTCAACAAGTTTCGTATGAATGCGCTCTTGTTTCGTGCCCTTCACAAGCTCTGGCTATACCTAAAAAGAAACAGAACAAAAACACATGAAATAAATAACATTCGGATTGAATGATATTGATTGATAGAATTCGTGTTTTATTCATTTATAGAATGTGAGAAAAAGAAAAAATGTGCTGCGAAAAGGCCGTTTTCCGTTCAGAGTCCATTTCAAATGGAAATTATTCGTCAATTGAATTAAATGTTTCCGTAAATTGAATATAGAATGTTGTATGATGATTGGGTCAAATTCCCAGTGCGTGTTCGTTTGATAATACAAGCATTTGACGCACTCTATGTTGTTAAGTTTCAACACGGTTTTTTCTTGCCACCAAAAATGTAAGAAAATTCGATGGAAAAAATCCAAAAGAAATATTCAAAGAACGGTCAAAAATGTAAACAATCTAGCAACAAAGCAATTAGTCGAATGAGTGCGAAAAAAATCGTTGTCGTGATCGGTTTTCGAAATTGCTGACAAACGAATATCAATCGTGTGGAATTTTGTACCAGACCAACCGCCTTTTTTCGCTTTTTTCCCGCTTTGTCTCATTCTTTTTTTTCTCGTTCGCCGAACGCGAGACGCTCATATAAAAAAATGTACATAGTTCGGTGAACAACGACGAGGAGGAAGAGTGACACAAACAAAAGGTAACAAAACGATTTTAGAGCCGATTCAACACTTATCGTCTTTTTTTTGTTCCTTATTTTTATTTTTATTATCTGAATAATTGTGTGCAATGACTCGTGAGATGCCTCTTCCCCTCTCCTTCTCTCTGTTTTCATATTCTTATCTTTTATTGTAACCATTTTATAAGCTGATGTGTTTTATTTGCATTGCCACATTTATTCGTTATTATTGTGTGTTGTCGGGTCTTTCGCTCTATATTGTTATGTGATGTGGCATACAGACCTACAAATTCCTGTCTCTCTGAATTGCAATTACACTTCAGCCGAACACAATTGACGTGATAATACATGACTGCTTTATTTGATCATTCATATATTTCTTTTCGGCTGATGATTTTTGCGCTCTCTCTCTCTCTCTCTCTCTCTCTCTCTCTCTCTCTCTCTCTCTATCTCTCTCAGATTGTTGTTGTTTCGCACAAACCAAGCAAAACGAAAGAGAGATGCTTTGAATGTGCGACTGCACAATTATAAATGATTAAATGTCATATAAAATATTTTATATTTTTTGCTGTCATTATTTCGATAACAAGAACATTGTGTGCATTCGATTTTTGTTTAGTCTTTGAGCTATTGCACACACGATTGATTCGATTGCATCGAATTTGTAAACGCAAATCCTTGACCATGCAATATATATAATTTGTTTTCATTTGTTGCGTCGAGGCGATTGCGTTTTATTCGCCTTTGGACTGTTGTTGAATAGTTCAGCAAGTGAAATTCAATCGAAATGAATTGCAATTTTGAAACAGAAACAGAAAAAAAAAACCAAAAATAAAGAGTTCATTAAATATATTTAAGTGGCGTTCAGCGCACGATATAATTTGCACACTGTGGCATTATCGTGCAATCTTTACACTTTCTTTCTTTTCGATTGTTTATATGTTATTATTTCAATTGAATATACGCACCGATTTCGGTTTGCAAAGTCGACAAATTGTTTTGTAAATATATTGCATGTTAACGGATTGAATTGACACAGAAGAGAAAGAATTTCATTAAATGATTCACCGTGAAGCGAAAACGATAAAAGTTAAATGGTATGACATTTGAATCGTTGCGGCGAAAGAGTAGTTCTTATTTTTCTCCAAATAATACTGCAACATAAAGTTTTTTATGAAT
>NW_022198708.1:4788509-4818886 GCF_009176525.2 Contarinia nasturtii
GTTTCGCCGCAACGATTCATTTCATACAAGTAATGTTCATCAGATTTAAGACTCAGAATATTCTACATAGATTGAGATTGACATTACCAAATCAAGCACACTTTCTGACCAGGAATGCCCAAGACGACATCACCTATTATAAATTTTGAATACCTTTTTTACTCTTTAATTTTGTTTTTCAAATTAAACCCCACCCTTTTAAACTTCAAAAAGTATTCGATATAGACTTTACAACATTGCAGCCGATGTTAGAGAATTTTTGTCCGGTTCTCCGAAAAGTAATGCAAAAATGAAAAAAAGGTTTGAATTTGTGTCGGGTCGACCTATCCGAAAGTCGATCGGATCACAGAATTTTTAAATGAGATGTCAGGCCATCAAATAGTCCATCCGACCCGTAAACACCTCTAATATGTTAGAGACGTTATTAAAAAAAATCGCAAATTTGAATAAAAACAATTCAATATTCGGTGGAATTTTCTGTGCTTCTAAGTAATGAATAAATGCGATAATCTGTTTGAATTGCGATCTGTAAAACAGACCAATTGTATACGATTTTGAATGAAATTCAAGCAAATGCATAATAAAGAAGAAGTGCAACAACAGACTAAACAAATTGATATGAATTAAAATTATAAACACTTATATTGCACAAGCGAATTATTCAATTCATTAGAATATAAACCGATACGATAGCGCACCGATATTTGCAGATCAACTATCGCCAATGTCAACAATGAGCTCAACAAGAAATTGTATATAAATAATTTGTTGAATTGTTTAAATAAATGTACGTGGATGAAATGAACGCATCATGCGTTTGTCGCGTGAGCCCAAGTATTTCGTGCATTAAAATTCCTCATTGTTGTTGTTGAGGAAGCAGCAATAGCTCAACGATACTTGCATCGTTCATAAATAGAATCACGTTATTCGTCTGTTGTTGACAGACTTTCGAAAAAAAAGATACCGAAATCATCTATATCACATACACATGCGAACCATTTTATGCGATCGACACTCGTGATTTGCGCCTATATACGATAAAACCAAATTACACAATCGCTGTGTGAAAATATACTTTACGCGGCGCATGCATTAAAAAACCGAAGCACCGCAAAGCGCAAAACTGTGAACAAGCCGAATAAAAAAAAAAAGAAGAAAAAAAAATAAAGTAAATGTTCTGGTATTGTTGATTGCACAAAATCGACAGAGATATAGAATAAAAGCAAAAATAGAATTGAGTTGAAGCCATAGCTTGAATGGATATACATCGAGATCGCAATAAGCGAATTTGGTTGCGGTTTGAACAGGGAATTTATTTTTATTGTGAAAAGTGAATCTGCGTATGAATGACGAAGGAGAATCTCTGTCTCTTTTTGTCTCTCTGCTATTTTTCTTCCTGTTCGCATATTTTTTTTTCATCGCAACCACCATTTGTCAATCTCGGTTTTTTTCGTCAAACTTATAAATCTTCGCGAAATTCATTTTATTATATCTTTAGCAGTACAAAAAAAAATCACACACAAATTATGTACATGTATGTATGTATGACATACTATATCTGCACATGCCATCTGAATGTGCATGATTATATCGAAATATGTGTGTGACGAAACGAAGCGTGCTCTCAAACCGTGTCTGACCGGAGAGCGAACAAACGGACGAATATATAATTAAGATCAGCTCAGATGTATTTGGAACTTGGTGTATGTAGGAACTTTTTCTATATACAATGAAATGTGCTCGCGCGGGGAAAAAAAACCAGAAGAATTAAGAGAAAAAAAAACAATACACGAGCGAATAACAAAATCCACAGACCAGACATTCTTCTATAATTTTATTTGTGTGTGTGCTTCATTTACATGTTTCGCACTCGTATCATCACACCGCGAGATGTAAATGCGCACACATGAACGGTCGCTTTTTTTTCTCTTTCGAAATCTATTTGAATTGCGTATTAGAACGTTGGCTCAAAATAGTGTTTCATCTCTTTTTGTTTGTTCTCTGAACAACGTCAAGCCACTCGAACTCAAAGCACACTCTCTTTCTCTAACCGACAACACCACCCTACATTGTCTGTCACACAACTAATCACGACAACAATTCAATTGATTCGATCAGTTTATCAAAGCGCATTCCTGTTGATTGTTTTCATTCTGGATTCTTGCGGCGACAATAAAACATTTAATCATCGAATGACTATAAACTACAAGGTTTTTTTCCGTTGTAAAATTTTGCATCTATAATCAAATCGAATATAAAAAACAAACTCAATTAAATCGAGAGTAACGGCACAATGCTTACTCATTTGTAATGTAATTTAATAATGTCACACATTTATGGCTACATATATACACCTATTTTGCTAATAGAATAGAAGAAAAATATAAAATGTGGAGAATTTCATAAAATCATGAGAGTAAGATGAAAAGAAAAAGAATGCAAAATTCAGCGACTTTTCAATGACATGTAAATCCAATTCAATAGTGCTCTCAAATATTCGTGACTCTTGTATAAGTACTTTTATCTCGCATTTACATAGAAATGCTCGAGCATAAGTCATCGCAGAAAAAACTGTACCGAATCGAACCAAAAATCACATACAAAATCGCATGGAAATTCTAGTGCGTAAAAATGAACCGTTGTTTGAAAGACGACCTTTTTTCGTCCCATTATTTACCGAAAATTATCTTAAAGGATCGAGTACTATCTGTCAAAATATTTCCCCCTATGCCAAGCGAAATTAATTCGATATACGGCGCTGATATAAATGTCACTCTGTCATTTCACAATAATACTTTTTTGGCTTGACAATATATAAGCTCTTCATTTAAAATGCATACACATTCAAAGTGAATCGTTGAAAAAAATATGTCATAAAATATTTTTCTAACATTTTTCATTAAAAAATTTATTAAAAATTTTTTTTTATAAAAAAATTAATTTGTTTATAAATTACAATAATTTCAACAAAAAATGTTTTATCGATTAAATAAGAATCCACTGTAAATAGTAATGACTAATGACAATGCGACACCTACCGTAAAAATGCAAAAAGAAACTTAGTGGTCTCCATTGTAGCATTTTGGTCCGCCATGACAGCATCTTCGTTTTACTTGACCAATCACAGAGAAGCAAAACGAAGATGCTGTTATGGCGGACCAAAATGTTACAATTCCAAATAAGTTTCCTTTTCTATTTTAACGGTGGGTGTCGCATTGGTATTACTTTTTACATTAGATTCTTGTTCAATTAGTTATGAAATTATTGTTATTTTTAAACAAATAAATTTAAAATATAGAGAATTTTTATGATAAACGTAAGAAGAATATTTTATGATATGTTTCTTTTTTTTACTCGACCGTTCAAAAATTATGCATGTTGAATGAAGAGCTTATATATTGTCAAGCCAAAAAATGTATCATTGTGGAATGACATAGAGTGACATTTACATCAGCGCCGTATATCGGATTAATTTCGCTTAGCAAAGGGGGAAACGTCGTACTCGCTCCTTTGAGAAAATAGCATTTATTTAACCATACATTTTCCGACAACGTTTTATTTGAAAAGAGATATCAAAGAAAATTAGATGTCATGAACATTTTTTGGTACGAATTTTTGGACAAGCGAAAATGATTCACCATTCAGAAGCAGTAGCCGAATTATTTTCAGCTTTTGGCATGCGTTCCGACAAAGTGAAACGAAGAGAAAATTAAAACTTTTCAAATATTCTTTTTGCCCTTAGAGTATATGACGAATTATAAATAAAAACTTTCAGTTTTATGTTTACACTATTGTAACGAAATATAGTGAAAAAGATACGATTTCACAAAGAATTGTAATTGGTTCATGTATTTGAATGTGCGAAATGGCAATAACCGGTGACCAGAATACTCGCACTGTTTTCATGTATTTTCCATGTGTTGGTAAGAGTAACGAAAACAATTGGTGCTTATTTGCAATGTCGTCGAATTGGACCATCTTTTCGAATGGAGAAAACTGTATTCGCAATCATCTAAATTTAATTGATTGTGTACATAACACCGAAAAGAGTGAGAAAAAAACAATCGTTCGCATGTGAATAAATGGATTTGCATGAGAAACCATGTCATTCGCATGTTTTTTTCCAGCAGAAGTTTAACTCGGTTTGTGATTTATATACGTGTGGCTTACATAATATTTTTTTTTCTCAATATAGAATCTTAACTACGAAAATATGGATAGAGTGATGTTTACATAAAATCAATACTCTTCGCTCTTTGATATTGTCTAAATTATATTTGATGTATGTATGGGTTACTGTGATTTCTAGCCTTTTTGTTCACGCAAAAAAAATTAATAAGTACATAATAAGAATAGAGAATAAACTCAAAAACATGCATACGCATATATAGGACCAAACCATTTTCTCCGCAATATCGTTCTATTCTTTATGCAAAGCCAGAAAATCAATTTCTCATTGGTGAAGTGAAGATTTCGCTGCTTGAGCGAGTGAAGTGGTTCTTTTTTCGGTTATTGTTTTTTTTTTATTATTGAAACTTTGTTCAACTTTAGTCATGTCAGCACTTCACAGTTTTCGATTAGTTAATTTCACTTTAACATGCTCAGGATAAAAAAAAAACGTATTCGTGCACCATTGTGCCAAACAATATTAAACGGTAACGAGTGTTTTGCGATTCGATTTTAAAATCGACAAATGGTTTAAGGTGTGTCTTTGTCAACAAGCACCGGATCGTGTTTCTTAATTTAACACAAAAGATCTGCGAGAATTAAATATTGAACGTCTTTGGTCTGAGTATGTCATACATTTGTTTCTTCACATATATAGTTTTTTCGTACGAAAACGATGAATAAAAATAAATGAAGAATGTTTCGGCGTAATGAGTTCAAATAACCATGCGATACAACGCGAATGGCGCACATATTGGTATGCGTATCTAAGAGACTTTGTGTTGCCCTTCATTCGAACCATAATTCATATGTCTTTTATGTTTTTGGTGCATTTCGAATGGAAATGCCAAAGAATATCCGATTTGATGGCGACAACGTCAATTTTTGACTGCCCGAAAAAGGAAAAGCTGCGTCATGTATTACAATATATATTATCGAGTTTCCTTTTGCTGTCTTTTACATATAACTAACAAGATTTATGTGTGTATATGTATGTTGAGCAAACCGCTTGTGTTGAATAACCGATGATAGCAAAATGTGATAATTGAAAAACTTCTATTCGTCCTTGAATGGACCCGAACTCTACTTTGGACCAAATGTTTCATGCATCAATTTTTCTCTTTTTTTTGTTGACTTACGAAAAAAATCCTTTCGAAAATCGAGCAGCGCTGCAACACACATGCATATACGCGCTTATCTGACCCTTTCGTTCGATGAAAATTGCACACATAGTAACCAAAGTGAATTGACGTCGCAAAAATTGATGCTAATAAAATGAAGCAGAGTGAACAAATCGTATTGGACAGCACCATTTGTGGTACCTTCTTCTAATAAAAAGGAAGAAAAATCGATGGCAAAAGTGACGGCCAATCAAATTAAAAAAAAAACTTAATTGATTGGTGTGTTGTCAAGTATGCATTTGAATGTAAATTTACAAATTGACGCGAAACCATTTTATATTGTTGTGCTTCATGTTTGTTTACAGGCTTAAAATGGCAATTTTCACGAATCGACCAAAGTATAAGATAGAAGGAAAAACAGACATGCTGTCTGACTTTAAAATAAATGTTCGGGAGGGATGGTGGTATAACAGCAATTGGATCCAGCACGAGTGACAGTGGCACAACCTCTCTTTTTGTTGTAAGGGTAAATTTTCAATTTTCCAACAGAGGCCTATCGTACCCACAAAGTTGTGTACACGCGCGCACATTTACACACACACATGCACCCATACACCTGCAAGAAAATCACATGCATATACACAGATTTATGACGTAATAAGAAATTCTTTTCTCTTTTATCGCATCCGTAATGACAACGACGTAGATGATGATGATGACGATTCACACTTACACCACACACTCCACACTGTATCAAATCATTTGCTTCAGCATTTCAAAACCAATTAGATTAGAATGAAAAAGAAAAACATGGTTCAGATGTGTGAAGACAGTCAACTGAAGACAGAACAATCATCACCAGTCAATCACCATTTTCTAATGTTGTTGCTTTTTTTCACTGACAGTTTTTTTCTATTTCTCTTTCATTCTCTCTCTGTCTTGGTGTCTGTCTCTTGGTTATTTATGGCAAAACCAGACAATTGAATTGGTCTGTTTGTTGATAGATAAGTGCACCAAGAATGATAGGTTGCATGGTTGTAGGAAAAAATAGAATTATAGAGGAAAAAGGCAGTCATAGAACGAGAGAGTGAACGATCATTGAAACTGAGACACACGAGTTTTTCACCGTTTATTTTTTCTTCTCTTCTATCTTTACTTCTTCGCTGCGCTCGCTGTTTCTCATTTCATTCGGTTAAAAAAGTGATTTTTTTTTTTTAAATAAATGCAATACCGTTAATAAGCACATACGCTGAAACTACGCTGCCCAACTGACTTTCGTTGTGTGGTTGATAGTGCATTTTGAGTTGAAAAAAAAAAAAAACGTTTTTGTTGAATGACAAAGTACACTTTGGCAAGCCTATAGTGGGTTCTAATCTCATCACCACTTTTATTTTTTATTCAAAATTCCATTTTGTTCGTGTGCTTCGTTTTCGTTCTTCTGATTATTTGTAAATTCATGCACGCGGATCGAACACAGAATTGAACAACTACTGAATGTAAATTTCTCTCTTATATTTTCTTTTATGTTTGCATTCATATTATCGATGTGGTCGAATGATATATATTTTTTTATCAAATGATAAGCAAAATTATTCTATAGAAACGATGAGAGTGTGAGTCGAAAACTAACGACAAATAAAATGAATTAAATAAATAATAATATATCGGCAAGTAATTTCCATGCAACAACTGTTATTGAACAGTTTCAAAATTTTTCACACGAAATTTTTTTCTTTCCTCTTCTCTCATTTCATTTTATTATCATGCGATTCTGAAAATTTGTAATATTTGAATTTGCACTTGATTCTGATTGCAAAAAGAAATGATTGTAATTACTTTTCGATAAATGAAGATGTTGAATATGTAAACTTTAACGATTCGTTTTTAATTGATACGATTTGTATTTTGTTGTTGATTAAATTTTGAAAGGTTGGTGGATGTTGTTTTATTTTTCTATTTATTTTAAAGAGATTTTTTTTTTTTTGATAATTCGTTAGAATTTCACGCACAAGAGAAAACAATTTGAACTGAACTCGTTGCTGGCTCGATGAAAACTGACTGCTCTCTCCTGCACGATAGACGCACGGAAAAGACGGAGAATTGGTGAACAGGCGCGAGAGAGAAAGAGAGAGAGAGAAAAGATGAAGAGAAGAGAAAAAAATAATTTCTTTTTCATTTCGTCGCTTCGTTGCGCTTATATGTCCAAGTTTCGGTGTGTGTACATGCATTATACGCTCTTGCTCTGTCTCTCTGTATGTGCTATGGCATATCAAGTTATCGATCGCTTTGCGCTCCAATGTATGTATTACATTCGTGCACCACTGTGTCTTTATCTCCTCTATATTTGCGTTTTTTTATATTCACGTCTGCGTTTACAATCTCTCTATTCGTGCACAATTCATTCGTCTATCGTCCAATAGATGGCGTAGATCACATTATTTCGTTCTCCGTTTAAAATGATAGCACATTGTCAATTTCATACATATATGTGTGTCGTTGTTACGACACACAGAACATTTTCGAGAAACGTCAAACGCTTTTAGCGATTCGTCAATGTGATTGTGTGAGTGTATCGTTCTATCCACATGTGTAAATCTTGTTTCTGTCATTTTTTCCAATAGTATCGAGAAGTTTCTGTTGTGACAACAAAGTACAAGTATTCAAATCGCAAACAAACACCAAACATACACACGGCCTTTGTCTCGTGAGTGCAGGAAAAAACACCCGGAAGATTTTCTGAAAAGTAAATTAGTTTGATATAAAAAAATATGTCGGAATCCGAAGAGCAATTTGATTCATTTTTATTGGCGTTGGCTGAAAAACACACTGGTGGTGTACCAGAGGTAATTTCATAAATCACTTTCGATTTTTTTAAATATAAAAATGAATTTTCTAAATTCATTTTTCAGATGCTTGCAACAGTCGCTGGATTCTTGGCTCGTAAAACAGACTTCTTTGTCGGTGGAAATGATGGTCAATGGCAAACGGTGAGTTTTTTTTATCCAATTGAATTTTTTTTCCACCGACATTCATAATTGAGGTTATGCGATTCGAAATGAAATCCTTTTTTGTTCAGATTGTTTAAAATGTATTTTCCATAAGAAAGCAATATTGATTTAATTGTGGTAATGTATAATTTTGTTGTGTGGTGTACAGTTGTTGCTAGGTATTTTCGAAGAGAAAGCTGGAAAAGCTCAAGAAGAGCACCGAAAAAAGCAAGCGGCTAAAGAAGAAGAAGAAAAGAAACGATTGGAAGCAAAACGACGCAAAGAAGAACTATTGAAAAAAGAAACATCAGCCATTTATGAGGTTACCGACGAAGAAGCGGCACGTCTACAAAAGGAAATCGATGACACAAAGTAGGATTATTAATTTTTTTTTTTTAATGTTTTTCTGCAACCCACAAATATTTGTGCATCCCATTTTTCGCACACTTGGTGCTGTAAAGGTAGATTTTTTTTTAATGTGGCACCTTTTATTGGATGACATCAATTGGTGCATAAATAATTATGGATATAATCAATCGCTATTCTCTAATCTTGTCTCTAGTAGAGATTATCTAATTCATAAATATTTCTAACCTAATTTTTGTGTGAAAATAATTGATTAAAAATAGGAATAAAGATGTGGCCGCTTCATTACCAGACACAGAGTTATCAAAGCCATTGGGAGATGATGCCGATAAAGAAGGAGATGATAAAGAGAAAAATCGCTTAAAACCAAATGATGGAAATGGCTGTAATTTAGAGCATTATAAATGGACGCAAACATTGGGCGAGGTTGAGGTAATTACATACTCATTCAATTAAAAGAACTTCCATAATTTAAAAAAAAGTGTGACGAAACTACAGCAAATATATTTGATTTATTACACAGTTGAAAGTGCCGCTGAACATAACGGTTCGTCCACGTGATGTGACGGTTAAAATAAGTAAAAAAGGTTTGTACGTTTGTGTGAAAGGTCATCAACCGATTATCGATGGTGAATTGCATGCCGAGGTGAAAACCGAAGAATCAATGTGGTTACTACAAGATGGCAAAACGATTGTTGTTAATTTGGAGAAATTGAAAGACATGAGCTGGTGGAGTCGTCTAATAACTACCGATCCGGAAATTTCAACGCGTAAAATCAATCCGGAACCATCAAAACTGTCCGATTTGGAGGGTGAAACACGTGGCCTAGTCGAAAAAATGATGTACGATCAACGACAAAAGGAGCTCGGTCTACCAACCAGCGAAGAGCAAAAGAAACAAGATGTCTTGAAAAAATTCATGGAACAACATCCGGAAATGGACTTTTCCAAATGCAAATTCAATTAATTCACAAACACACACACCCACATATGCACGCACATCAAGTTTTCCATTCAATATTTAGCCATTTTTTTGACAGACTGAATGAAGTAGAATACTGTATTTACACACATTTTCTGTGAAATAGAATGCATCTCAGCACTCACTCAGAGCTGACGGAAAAAAACAATACTTGAAACCGAACGTCAATAAAGTCGTAGTTCATTTGTTACTCTGCATTTATAACATAAAACTACTTTTTTTTATTTTCAACATATGTTCAAATGAAATTCTTAGGTATCATTGTTTTAAGAACAACGTTAATTACTCTTTAGGTTGATCAAAAATGGTAAACAAATTTGAAAGATTTTAATTCAGCACCTGAAATGAGTCGAATTGAACACCTACGCATCATCAATTTTCTATGATTCACTTCATTCATTTGAAAAAAATAATTGAATATTTTCACTAAAACCAATCAAATCCATAAATGCTCAATGGCCGATTTTGGAAGAAAGGCAACGATTTTTGACTGGCGCACACAATATGTATTCACGCTATTGTTTATGGTGTTTGTTGCTAACCAACAACCCATTTGCGTTGCAGTACATACAAAACCCGTGTGTGGCTGTGCCGTGCACATTTGGCTTTTCGATTTGATTTGAATACAATGAATCCAAACAATAATATTCGCATTTTCTCTTTGGCAAATAAACTGTCACGAAACCATGTTCATAAACTTTATTATTATGGAAATCATGCAGAAAGAAAAAAATTATCTATACAACATTTAGATTAACTATTTGTCACTCATTTAAAGCGGTTTACTTTGATTTTTTGAAAAGAGAAATCGTGATTTTTGGAGTGATTATCCACCGATATTTAGCCGATGAGTTAATTTTTTTTTTCAATTTTACAATAATTTAACGAATGGTAAGTATTTTTTTTGAAAAAGAATTTGTTTCCCATGTGATGAAGAATGAGGGAATGTCATGAGAAACACTTGTTTTTACCAAAGTTAGATGTAATCACCCAGAAACACCTTTTAAACAGCAAAATAAAGCAAAAACGTGTGCGTGAAACAATTTGAGCAGTTAAAGTCATACATTGCATGGATAATAAACGATTTGATGGGCACCGACATGCAAAAAGTCAATAAAAAAGAGCACCCTCATCGAGTCAATTTCGAATCTGAATATGATAGTAAACCGATTTTGAATAACATTACAGTTAGCATAGTTGTGCACGAAATTAAGCGTTGCTGGTGTAAAATTGAGGCCAAAAATTACTTACCAAATGCATAAAATTTCAGAAAAAATACATACTCACTCTATGAAGCTGCAAGAACAAGACCGAATTTCAAATTGATAAGTGAGAAGAAAAATAGTGTTGCATTTGGTGTTAGATGAATATTTTTTTTTATTTTCTTCTTCTTTTTTAAACAAAACTAGATGAATTACAGTTATAAGTCATTAAGAATGTCTTCATTTATATCATCGAATTTTGGAATTGTAAATTTTGAACACTGAAAACAAAAACAAACAAATAAAAAATAAAATTGCCTAATCGAATCCAAATTTTGTATCAAAAAACAACGAGCTAAACAATTTAAGAATAATACAGAAAGAGAAACAAGCAAAAAATAAACGTTCAATTGATTAACAAAATGTATAACCGATATTTTGGAGTATATCACAATGTTTTTGTTTGAGCTCATTCAATATCGTTTGTTATTCGATTGAATTCTGATTTAACTATTAATGAAATGAAAACATCGAATGTGCGAGGGAACAAAGAAAAAAAAATTACGACGAAATTGTTTAAATTATAATGTTCCTGATTGTTTTGCAATTTAAAATATAAAAATAAAATGCGTGGGTCGTATTTGGTTCTGGAACGGAATAAAAATTTTTTTTTGATCCAAAGTCTATAGAGATTAGTTAATTAAAATGGTGAAATTAAAATAAATATAACCGATGAGCAAATTGACGTTCACGCGTGCTTGTGTGTGCATGTGTGTTTTATGGTAAGACTATATCATCGATTTGTGTTTGTGTGTGTGTGTGTTTAAAAGCGTGAGCGCCTGATCGTGATCGGGTTAGTATTGAAAAACAAAAGCTGAATATTCAAGGTTGATTTCGTTTATAAGTTCCTGTCTCGACCTCCACACACATGACTGCAAATCTATTCTCGGGTAACAAAGCGACGATGATCAGCATAATCTCGTACATCGGATGCATTTCGTTCTGGTTTAATGCGCACATCATTTGGGTCCAATTGAAATTGGCCATTCCAAGTGGTTGGTAAAACGGTTGGCGTTTTATCATAACCATAATAATCATTGGTTTTTGATTGATTACGCTCGGGTACAAGGTAGGTTTCACCACTTTTTTGAAATTTCCCATCCCATTGTACGGGCAACACCGTTGGCGACGTATCAAATCCGTACAAATTGCCCGTATTCGAACGATTTTGATCTGGTTTTGGTCGATAATTACGATATCCATCCGGATACTTGCCATCCCATTGTGCAGGCAATACGGTTGGTTCAGCACAATGACCGTACAGATTATTTGTATTCGATTGATTTAATTGCGGATTTGGACGATAGTTACGATATCCTTCAGGGTATTTGCCATCCCAAGTAGCCGGAAGTACTTCGGTTTCCGTGTTGTAGCCATGCATTTGACCACCATCCGATGTGGCCTGTTTGGATTGATTATATTCGCGTTCGTTGACATATTGTTGTTGATTTGAATTTGGTGGATTGTATCGTTGTTGTTGTTGCTGTTGCTGTTGCTGCTGATATTGTTGCTCTTGCTGCTGTTGTTGTTGTTGCTCCTCATATTGTTGCTGATGTTGTTGATACGAATTTGTTTGACTTTGTACATTATCATTGCCACGTTGCACATACTCATTTTGATTTTGATCATACCGTTCATCATGCTGTTGTTGATGTTGAGCATAGCATTCGTCGTGATGTTGATCTTCACGCGATTCAACTCGAATATAATGCTCTTTTGATTGTGCCGAAGTGTTCGATGATGTTGACGTTGTTGTGGTGGTTGTCGTCGTCGTCGTCTCTTCCGACTGACTCTTTGCCTTACTGATGACTTCTTTTTTACCTTCTTGCCATTGTTGTTTCTCCAGTGTTCCGCGTGTTGGTTTTACCAATTCATAGCCTTGCTTCAATTTTGGCTTTTCATAGACGAATCTTCCATCCCAGCCTCCAATTTTAATTGGAATATCATCTTGCTTGCGTCGTGATAGCATGTCGTTATTTTTTTTAAATTAAAATTTCAATTTTTTTCTTTTTAAATTCACTTGCTAATGTTCGTAAAATGTCTCATTAATTTTTTTCAAAAATAAAAGTTCTTTGAAATATGACTGTTTACAGACAGATTGTTTATTTATTTTATTGCGCACTGTTAACACTAGCAAACAATTTGCAACCCGATCGCTAAAAATCAACTAACGAAATGTAGCTGAGTAAAGCTTTTCTAAGATATTTTAGCTCTAAATCAATTACGGAGACAAAACAACAGCAACAACAATATACCGCACACGGATATAAATGTTCGTGTAAAATGTATGTTTGTGAAAGCCTTTGTAAATTCGTGTTGCAGTGTGTTTGTGATTTTTTCTTTCTTTTCGGTTAATATAATTTGAATGGAGCGCGAATATATCGAATGCACGAAAAATAAGAATTGTAATGCTGGAGAGTAGGAGTTGATCACAGACACCTACGATCTCATCAATAAAAACTGAGAAGAAGAAAAAAAAAACACAAGTTTAATGAAAATCCAACGTAAGTGACAAAACAAATGATGACGACAACGACGATTTCGATGCCAATAACAGCAACCGAAACAAGGAAAAATAATAATAAAAACAAAATTCTACAAAATCAAAAAGCCCGCGAACAATCTGGATACTGAAACAAAACGGAACACTTTTATTGTTTGTGACTTTGTAACCATAAAAAGTCAATTCGTTAAATGTTGATGATTCTATCGCTTCTCTGTGATCTCACACAACAACAACAAACGATGGAACACCTCGATCGATCGATGTATTGAATTTTTTTTCTGTATTTGCCACACCGTATGCGCTGCATGCAAAACGTTCTACCTGCAATTGTACTGGAAAACTGAAAATGATGCAAAATACGGCGGCGCATTTATAATCATCAATTTTTCTGGTTTCATGTTGCACATAATGGATGTATGTGTGGTTGTGTGTCGACGATTTGGGTTCAATGTGGACAATTTTAAAATGCATTAAATCTGAATTTTAAGTTCAGATGCCATTCGGGGATGGCATTCATAGAGAACACACAAGGTTCAATGAGTGTGTTGTTCTTGTGTAATTTATTTGCGCTGTTGTTATTCCCTTTGTGACACGAAAGTCACATCAACATCACATGTCCTCTGCGATTCGGATACTGTCTCAATGTCTTTTACTCATTTTGGCATGAAGGGCCACATTGTAATTTATTATCGGCTTTCGAATCGAAAATAAATTTACATTTGATGCCCAAAAAAAGACAGAACCATATCGATTTTTGGCACGTTTTTATTTTTGCAATACAACGATGGAAAAATATTTCGGAAAATTCGACCAAAACCAATCAATGTATCTTGCCATGAATCATTTTGTTTATTCGTGCATTTTATTACTTTTCAACGAGAAAAAAACGTTGTGCACGGTGAATGTAACAGCGCGATGTCGAAATGATGTCATCCACGACAAATATGGTAATGTCTGCAGATCTTGACTTTTCTCTTTTTTGTATTGCATTGCGCGCGCACACACTGATTTTTGTTGTTGTTTTTTTTGTTATTATATATATACATAAATTGCAATATTTTTGTTCGTAATGCGAATTAGCTGGGACGCGCTACTGCTTTACATTCTTGTTCGATTTTATATTGCGCTTTTTTTAAATTCAAGTTGATATGTGCGCGTTAAAAAAATGGAATGAGAAAAAAAAGCAACAAACAGAATGCATCGTATAGCACAAAAAGGGAAATCAAGTCGAACAGGGGCAGATATAGAGATATACTCAAAACCACATATATAAATCTCAGTCTATTCATTAAAACATTTAGATTGCGAAAAAAAGCGTTTTACTATTAAATTACTCGATTATACGGAGAGATAATTTTAGAAAATTGTCTCAATGAAATAATTCAATTAAAATGCATGCATTCAAGTCGTTTTGCCTTTGTGCCACTTAATTATCAGCACTTTGTTCGGCGCATTTAATGATGATAAAAGTACGAAATTTCTCGTTGGCCATTGAGCATTTATACATCTCCATTGGTGTCCATTTTGTGATCATCGGTTATTTCCAGTGCAATGTGCATACACTTGTCCCTCCCTCTCTCTTTTTCTCTCTATCTCACACACGTACATCGTTGTAGCCTTCGAATTTTTCGTCGAATTCATTGAACGAGTTGATTTTGTGGTTTTCAACAATTTTGGAAATTCTACATTTCATTCTGACTGACCTACAGCGCTCACTCGCGCTGCAACACGAGCATATCGTTTCGATGAAAAACAAAATGCATCATTGAATTTGTTGATTTGTGAAAAAAAAAAAGATTCGGCTTTTTGTTCCTGTGTTTTTCTCTCCTTCTCTCAATTGGAATTTTAAACGAAACAAAAAAGACCTCCATCAATTCAGACTTCAACACTTGCACTCATTTCGAAGAATCTCGATGTTCAATGGAACAACAGACATTAAATAGTTAAATTTCAATTCAAATTTACATTCAAAATTCACAGAAATCATTCCGAGATTGATTTGTTACTTAAGGCGTGTGCGCAAGCACAAACAATTTTATCGTTGACTTTGTTTGGGCATTCAAATTCAACGCTAACATTCATGATCTGAATTTTAGTTCCGAAAAATTTTCGATTTATGGCTAAAAATACGCGCATATTGCCATCGAATTACTCACCGTCATCGGGCATTCGAAATGTTGAAAACAACCATTTGATGCGGGACAAAACGAAACCAAGCATTGAATTCTTGTTTTGGTCACACATAAATAACATCTTTTTCGTGCCTTTAATTCGTGTTACAAATTATACGATCACATCACGCTTTGAACTGACGAATCGATCAATCGAAAAATTATAAACTCTGTTCCAACCGACATCGATCCATTTTTGAGACCCATGCACGTCTGCAACATACTGTGTCTTTTTTCTTGATCAAAACAATTGGAATTATCTGCGGACCTACATGACGTCAGAAAAGTAAACATTTGACAGAATTTTATTCCATTGGAATCAAATTAAAATGTGTGTTTGCGAGGCCTCTTTTTCACTTTTGTTGCACATGTAAGTTCCTAATTATTCTGGTGAGAAATTCATAACGGCCGATTAATATTATATTATGCATCTCGAGGGTTCATCGACGTACATAAAATCTGAAGAAATAAACCATTAAACTTCTGTCGAATGCATTAAGCAACAAGTCAAATAAATTTTTAAGTGCCTTCTTCATTGCCCCGAACCAAGCAGAAAGGCACAATTAATGGGTGGATGATGATGGATGAGGACAGAGAAAATTTCGATTCACTTGAAGTTTTTATTGCGCTCTTAAAACTGTGTGCGTGTTAAATCAAATTGGTTTAATGCCAAATATGTATATTTACTTTAATATTCTGTTTGCTTGAGTTGTTGTTCTTCTTCACCATCGTGAGAGATTTTTTGGTTTTTCATTCACAACGAAACATATCTGGGAGATCGACGTTCACCAAAAAAGTGGTCTCCTAAAATCGCGGTAAGATTTGATGTCTGACAAAAATTGCGAAAAGAATTGAAACCATCGCAAATGAATGTGAATGAATAAATTAAATAAAATCAACGGTCGCATTCTCAACTGTATGTGTGCGATGTATATGAGAGGAAAAAAATCATATCGCTCTCTCCCTGAATCGTCGTCGGCGGTGAGTGAAAGATGGCTAAAAAAAGAAACGAAGAAAAATAACTTGTCAAACCATATGTGGACAGAGCCATCGACCAAATATAGACATTTTTTAGCAACAAATTTAATTAAACCGATACGCTTCGAACTGATGTGTGCTTTTTTAATTTCTGAGCTGAGAAAAAAAAACAAATAAAAATAACGAAAGACTTTCTTAACGGGAAACGAAAAAAAATCGATTATCTCCATCCCGCCATATTCCTTCTTTTAAAACATTGTAATTTTTTGTAATTTTTTCTCTTAAAATGTCCATCAATAGCCAGTTGACCAGCACTTTAATTGAATTAAGCAAGCACGCATGTTCGCGTCATATCGAATGAAATGTAAAATTGAATGTTCGAGAATGAATGTGAGTCTTCTCCTGAGAGTTTATTGAAATGTAACACCGCCATACATGCTGACTGTCAGCAATTTTTGTATGGCGGTGTTACATTTCAATAAACTCTCAGGAGAAGACTCACATTCATTCTCGGACAATCAATTTATGATCGTTATTTTGCAATTAAAATGAACTTTCAATAATGAGTTGTTGTTGTTCTTAACGATAGAAAATGTTGCGCCAAGGTTTTTTTCACTCGCAAATTGATGGAGGGAACGATAGAGGAGAGACGAAAGAGAGAAGAGAGAGAGAAAAGGCTATCGATGAAATTATTATGAAGTCTCGCGCGTTAAAACGCCTCCACAATCGCATTGATCGACAAAATGAATCATCCAAAACATAAATGCAAAGTCTGCTTTTTTCCACTCAACAAAATGCATTATACCGACGTGAATAGGTCGCTGATTGAAGACGAAAGCAGATATTAACAGTTGTGAAGTGACTTAGTTGCGGAGTGAGTATAGAAAAGAATGTGAAGCATTGTCATCAAAGAAGGAAATTGAAATTATGAAGCCAAAAAAGTATTTAGAGTTATGAATCAATCGTAATAGTCATCGGGTTTCAAAATGAGTGGGCCTGTTGTGTCGATTCACGCATTTTAATTGAACTCGATCTAAATACGGTGGCGAGAGATGCCGCGACTGAAACACTCAAACTCCTTGCACAATTCCAAGTTTGTTCATTTGAACAGAAAGAAAACATTTTGCATCAGCTCCGCACCACCTCTCTTTAATGAATAACACATATTATTGCATATAAAATGGAACAGACAGATTATTTATTTATTTCTAGCTTCGGGTATATTTTATCGATTGAAGTGTGCCATTTTCTGCGTGGTAAGCGCACATTTCGCACCATTATTCAAAAAGTCATATAAAAATTCTTTCGAGTAAGTAGAAAAGCAGAAACCTCCTTACTTCAATGGAGTAACTTTTCAAAAATATCCACTACGGAAAAATTTTATAGTGCTTGCTGGCAAACTTACTCGCTTCCACCACCAGGTTCTATCTGCGAGAAATCAACGCACATTTAATATTACTGGTAGTTTATGACAACTTAAGAGCAAAATCAAACCTTATCGAATCGTGAGATTCGAAACAAAATATACCGCAAAGAGCCGTATTACGTGCTCGCGACCAATAAAATGCGGATCAAATTATTATGTAAAAGTGTCTTTGAAAGCAGTTACTAAAATTTCGCTTATCTACTCGCATTTTGAAATTGCGTTCGAGCTTGTATACGGAATAAATGTAAAACATATTCCAATTTTGGTATTGTCACGTAAACCGAATTTTAAAAATAGCAGAAAAATCACATTTGTTCCAGATTCACAGTCACTGCAACTCACATGAATTTGAAGCGAGCGAGCGAGCGAGAGAGAGAGAGAGAGAGAGAGAGAGAGAGAGAGAGAGGGAACCGTCATCCAAACTAAATGCTTGAGTGTATTCGTGACATGTATTTAATGAGTCCAACAAATTGTTCGGTTCGTGGAATATAAAAGTAAAGTCGATCGTTCGCATATGTTTTTCGAATGGTTTAAAAATTGACTTGACATTCGTTGAACATTGGTTAATTTTGCACATAATGCACAATCAGATGTAAATAGTTACCATATGACCAGAGCACTGCCATAGCATTTTCATAGCTTGCATTAGACAGGGTTAAAATATCACATGATTTGCAGAGTTTTCTACCTTGTTATTTGCTTTCTCTCTTTCATTCGCCGCACACTTATGCACATACACATACTCATCAGCATTTCCTATATTCAGTCACTCACTCACACCAATCGTGCGCTTTTCAATTATCAGATTAGCTGGTTTCACCTTTCTCATTTGCAACGATCACATCTTTTCTCATTTCAACATTCGGTCATCTTTTTTAATCCAATGTATGTGTGCTTTATTTAGTCGCTCCAAAACTTGGCTCTCATTCCAAAATCTATGGTGCACACATCGTTTTAATCAATTTGTCTATAAAAAATTTTAAGTGGACAATATGACCATTGCATTTGCACGCATCAATTGCTTTGCGTACCGATAGAAATATATTTGTACATATAAGTCAAACAATATTGAACACTCATTACGGCACATGTCACACGCACATGTATACATAAGAATTTTTGCTGCTGGGAACACCGTGGTGTGTAACAACAATTCGATTGACTTGTTTGATCAACATTCGATGCGGCCGAATCGTGTGTGTGTGTGTGTGTGTGTGCGAGTGTCCGTGTGATAGAGTTGCGGTGAACACGTACGCGCTTTGCATTTGCCATCATTCAAACATACAATCAAAATCGACTGACAACGATGACGGTGTATTACGTATCGGTGGTGTCGGTTTCGAGGCCTATATGTGTGTATATGTACATTTTTTTTTTGTTTTAACTGTAATCAAAATGAATATCAGATATCATGTTAGTGTGACTTCGATAGCGAATATGACAAAAAAAATCCAACAAATGTTCGGCCTACGATCCATTTTCCGTGTTTGTGTTTATTTCATGTCATGTTAAAAATTTATGGCAGTTTTCAATGTTACTTTTTCTCTCTTTGCATCACAATTCAGAAGAAAGACCGAATCAAATCACCATAAACGAATAAAGGTTCTTTTTATTTAAAAAAAAAACACCACACTAAGCGGCTCGACCGCGATGACGACGAAAGCAGCAGCGGCACCACCAAGCGAAACGAACAATAATAAATCGTGTTCTTCATTTCGATGTTTAATTTCAGCGACGAGTTATTGTTGTTGTTGGTGGCACACCAAAGACTTAATTTTTTTTGAGCATGTGTGCAACACCGTGAATGTAGGTGGCTAATATGCTCCCACCTGCTATTTCTATCTCATTATTTAAACAAAACCGACCACAGCACCGTAAACTAGACGGAACGAGAGAACCAACTATAAAACATGCACACACACACACGGGCGCTCAGTAAAATCGTTTGTAGCAATCGAAATGTACTTTATTGTTTCTGCTTCGATTCGCTATTCCCCACCATATAGATACATACAGCTTCAAATCAAATTAAATACGAATAACGCGCGTGTGAAAGAGTGAACAAGATGTAATGAAACACTGTGTCGAATATGAAGAATAATAATAAAAAAAAGACCATACCAAATAATAACAACATGCTTTGAACCGAACGACACATCCAAAAACAACCGAAAATAACAATATCCAAACGACTGAATGAAACGAGAGAAGCGAAAAAGCACATTCGAACAACAAAAATTCACACAACATCATTCGCGCAAACACGTAATTATGCTTTTCAGCGTTTCAGACCGTCGAGTTTAGTTTGTGTCGTGAAGCCGCCCGGAATGGTCGTTCACATTCATTTATAGGCATTCTTAAGTTATTTTCATTCGTCGATCGAAAACCGATATACAAATAAATCAATTTCTTTTATTTTTGTTTAGTTGTTTTTGTTTTATGATTTCGCTGACATTTTCGTTTTGTTAATTTAAATTTTGAAAATTCGTGTCTCACTGTGTGCTAGCCAATTCATTATTGTTGTTCAGTCAGTTCAGTGTTTTTTTATGCAAAATCTTAATTTTTCTCTTTCTCTTGCACAATTTCATTCAAATAAAAGTGAGTGCCTTTTTCAAAAAAAGATTGACTTTTAGTTTATGTCACACAAATATAAATGAAGTATTATTATTTTGATTCATCTAATTTTCCGTTGATTCTCTCTCACTAATTCGTTGTTCTTATCTTAATTTCAATGATATGATTTTTTTCCGATGTCATTTTGGAATTCAGTGTGTTTTCTCAGTTCGAGCTGTTCTCATACATATCTGGTTATAGCAACAATGTTGTTCAACGAAATAGATACGAAGGGAATAGAAATTAACAACTAGATCCAGTAAAATAGCGGTGATTCTTCGTCTTCTACTTCTCGTTTCGGTTTTATTGTTTATTCATTTATTTCCCGTGAGATTTGTATTTACAAACACCCATTCGTTTAAATGCCAAACCGTATTGAGATCGCTTAAGCACGCGAACTATGCCGCGATATACAAGAGACAAGATAGATATATAGACAGAAATTGTGTTCACACTTTACAATTAGCGGTAATATATATAATTTCGTTATAAATATTATTTTTTGGAAGTGTATGGAACCACGCAATCAATAATTCACTGAAAGTGAAATTTTCTACATCGACAAGCATTGTTGACATTTAAGTATTATATCATTTATTGACACACAAAAAAAACATTGTGCATGTGTATTGAGATGAACAAAAAAAAGAGAATGACACCATGACAATAACAGCTGCATCAATATCTCTAGCCAACATTCCGATTGGCATTTTTTTCATTTGCAAATCGAAGGGAAAAAGCAGTTCCCAAAATAAGAAATAACGTAATCACTCACTCATCGCGATTATTCCTAAATTGCTTCGTTTATGTTAAGTGCTTATTGCGATCGATTTCGTGCGCTCTCTATTCTTCGCTTTCAATTAACGTGTTTTGCGGTGTACATTTTTTTTGCGTGCTTCTCTTCTCTATTGTAATTGTGTGTGTTCATTTTTTTGCTCTTCGTTTCGAGAGTTCATTAGTTAGTTGACGCGTGTACATGTCTTGTGTATACGTGTGAAGAAGATCGTTTTTGCATACCCAAATGAAATTAGCAAATTTGCTGATTACTATTTCTTCTTTTTCATTCGAAGTAAGCAGCATTCTTGTTACGTTTTTGTTTCTACTTTGCATTGAAGATTCCATTACATTGAAGATGTTGTGAGTCGAAAAAAAAATTTCGTGATCCAACGAACGCATATACATACAGATTTGCGATTGTATTGTGTTATTTTCACTGGATTGTTTATTTTCTTTCTCTTTTGGCATTCTTCTGGCTAAATTAATGCCATTACGTAAGCAGCCACTCATTTCAATCGCTTAAAATTCTAATAAATTTCAATCGGTATAACTTGATTCTCTGACCAACCGGTTTCATATGCCATTTGTGATCATTTTTTTTTTATTTGGACAATCTTTCTACATATAAGGACAAACTCTCTGAATCGCTGGCTGACAAACATTGAATTCCAAACATCAAATATTTCACAATATGCTTCGATTGTAGATATATGCATACAGAATAAACTCTTTTTATTCACACCATCATCGTCATCATTTTTATAATATTATTATTGTTCATATCTTTGTGTATTCATTTTTTTATTGAATGTTTTTTTAACCGGTTTCGTAGGTGATTCGAAGGTGTTGTTGCTGCAACTTGTGTGTAATTCATATCTTTTGTTGTTCTCTATTCGAAACTGTGATATCTGCAAATACTAGATGAAAATAAAGCACATTCCAATTTTTATCTTGAAGTGAAATATATAAACAACGAATTCAACCGGCCCACATTTCATTTGCACTCGCTGTATATGTGAGAAAAATAAACTCAAACAAAAAAGTAGTCAAAATTGTTTCAAATAATCAATGAAAAAAAATCGAACGTACTCGGACTAAAACAGGAATATATCTGCCATATTGCACAAAAACAAGGAAACGTCTATTATTTATATAGTTTTTTTTATAGTGAACTGTTGTCTTCCAAACTTCTCACAAACAATTTAACAAAAAAAAAAACGTGAATTTTGTCCAAATAAACGAAATTTTGAAAACGAAAGAAAAAAATCGATTGATTGAGTGTACAAGTGCGTGTTAAAAAGTTTGAAGAGTGAAAAACAAAAATGGTAGCGTCAAAGAAAGATAAAAGTAAATCGGCTGCCAGTAGTACGACGTCGACGGTTGTAACTCGTCCGCCTGCTCGGACACCACATCAGGTATTTTTTCATCAATTATTAATTCTTTAAGCCTTTGCCTCTCAAGTAATTTGAGTACAAGTGAAAAACGAAACGAAAACAAATCGTTTTTGTAAGCGGAAAAAAGAGTCGATAAATTTTCAATAAGAAATATGTATTTTTTCGACATGTATTTTCAAATCTGTTAATTTTTCTTTGCATTTTTACTAAATACAGGCAACAACAACGAAAACATCGTCGTCGTCTTCGTCATCAACATCAAAAAATGTGAAAACAACATCGTCATCGAGCACAACAAAATCGACCAGTGAAAAGTCGACGGTTAGTCAATTGGGCGGACAAGATTCGAGCGTTATTATATCCGAGGTACATTCGAATATCGGTATTGATGATGGCACATTGCGTGGTATGCAGACACAATATGTGGTCACGCAACCGGAAAATGTGCAACAGCCGCACAAACCAAAAGAACATTATATATTCGGTGGCACAAAAATTGTTGAAGTCGGCACTACAATGGGCGGTGGCGGTGAACAGATTGCCCGTGAGAAAAATCAAAGCACATGGAATGGAAAATTTGTATATGAAAGTGCCACACCACAGCGTACCGTATTTAAATCATGGACAAAACAATCAACATCTACTGATCCGAGTTCATCGACGGTTACAACAACCACCACAAAAGAGGAGGTTGTTAAAACTGGTGGAGGTGAAACGGCATTGAAAACGGATTCATCGAAATTGGTGCACAGCGACACAATGAAACGGAAGGCGGACACAAAGCTAACCGCGGATTCAAAAACTGGCATTGATGCCACTGACAATGCAAACGCCACGGATTTATTGCTTGAATCAGAGCGATGCATTGCTAAGAAAGCGTATGTATGTACAAAAGATGAAGAGAAATCGTCCACATCAAATATTGAAAGTCAAATTCTATCGAACACTTCACTGTTTGACAGTTCCACATCAAATACTAAGAACAAAACGACCACGGACACCACAAAAACAAACGAACGGTATCCGATAACAACAGTGCCATCATCACCATCACGAAACGTTCAAGATTCAAATGTAACATCGAGCTCATTGGTGCAGGAAAACGATGCATCCAATCGTTATTCGACCGAACAATATTCGCAAAGTTTTTCAACATCGTCGCGCACCGAACGGGACAGTTCATCGAATCAAGTGATTGAAATTGTAGATGGGAAAGAGCGTGTTGTGTCGGATACATACAATGAAAAAGGTTCAATGCAATTGAAAAGCTCACAAGAGAATTATAAAGCAAAATCTGGTACCGGTGTCACAACGGAAGTGGAATACGATCAAAAAAATGCCGAAGAGAATATTAAATTTGCAAGTGATAAACGTGACAAAGAGCCAATATTCGATCGTGATTATCATGATTCACATCGTAATATCAAACAAAGCGGTGACAATGCACCGATTGAATATTTAAAAGGTAGCTATGAAACAACACGGTTCGATGATAAAACAAAGAAATATGTCACCGATGTACGTCATCATGAGAACAATCGACAATTGGACCATTCGCAAAATGTGACCGATTCGATTCAATCGAAATATGACGTTGAAACGTCACACCTAAATGTTGACAATTTGCACGGAAAAAATAAACAATTAAAGCATAAAACTGATGTTAAATCGATGCTATATGACACAAATGATCATTTGAATACAACAACAAACCGCACTGACAACATTTCATCATCATCAACAACAAATGATTTCATTCGTACGGCAACGAGTGATTCAATCGATTCAAAATCCACGACCTACACTTCAAAAGTGTTTGACAATAAAACAAACACATGGAAAGTCGTAGACGAATCCAATATCAATGAAATGAATAAGCGTTCAACCACGCATAAACCAACAACAAGCGATGACCATGATCACCATCGTCGATCACCGACCAAGTACACTGATTCAACGTACACAAGTGAAACGAACAAATTTAACATCGATAAAAATGCAACCACCACCAATACATCGAAAGACACAAAAATTATCGATCGCAAAAGTGTTAATGACAAACATAAAACGGTTGATAAAATTTCACGTACCACCGACACCAAATCTATGACAAAAACAATCGACGAAAAGGTGTCATCGCATTTGTATGACGAGAAAACGAAAACATGGCGTGAAGTTGATGAGAAAACAATTAAATCAAAACGTCCATCGCTGATACGATATGTAAGCAAAGATAATGATGGTAAATTTACCACAATTTATAAACGAAAATTGTTCGATAAGCGATCGGGTACTTGGAAGGTGGTCGATGAGAAAATCTATCGAAATAACAATTTCAACGAGCACATTCCAGAAGTGATTGAAGATGTTACAAATGTCACAACCACAACGTACACAACCAAAGTGTACGATACCAAAACAAATACGTGGCGCGTTGTTGACGAACAAACTTTTACCGATCGCAATACAACCGTACCGAAAGATATTGCCGATGAAATTGCTCGTGATCAACCGGACATCGCTAATATTACAACAACAACTGAACTAACCAAGGTAAGTCAAAGAGAGAGAGAGAGAGAGAGAGAGAGAGAGAGAGAGAGAGAGAAATGCACCACTCTCCATTTTTTTTTTAGCTTTTTCGATCGTTTTATTATTTAGATTAATCTTAATGCATCACATTATCTCAACACAAAGAAGAGAAGAAAAAAACTAAGCACTTTGCGGCGCGATTCCTTCTGAATCGAGACACTTGCTTACGTAATCGAAGTTGTTTATTATAATTTTGCGGCTTTAATGCGATTATATTGAACGTAGCAGGAAGCTAATAATCATGATCATCAAAAGCAACGACTCAAATACACACACGAGAAAAATGAAACGAAAACACTGAAAAGAAGAAGGTGAAAAAAACCTTCGCCAATTTAATAAAACGTTAAAGTTGTTGTTGGCGCTGCTACTGCTGCTCTATTCAACATGATGAATGCATTCAAATTACGTGCACAATGTCGAATGTGTTAAAATGAATAGGAATAGGCGATAGACACGCGAAAGAAGAAAGACACAAACAATAATAGAGAGATGTTAGAATTGCAAACGATTTTGAACAAAAAAGCTCATTTAAATTTTAACTCCAAAACATTCAAAATTAAAACGAATGAATCCACAAAGTGTTTTATACAACTACTCTCTTGGCATCTTTTTTGTGTGCCATTGTAAATGTGATCTTATGTCAATCAAAAATTAAGCAAGAGAACGCCATTCAATCAACAAAGAAAATAAGTCAGTGTTTGTGGCGCTGTTGATTCTGTCTTTTTTTCTGAATTCATTTTTAAATAAAATTATTTCACTGAATCGCAATGACTTTTGTTTGCTATTGAAATCAATATCAACCTTGGTAGAATCTAATGTAGGTAACGAAAAAACAGCTACAAAAATTCAGTAGAATTATTTACATGGCTAACGAATAAAAAATGTGTGAATATGCGCTGTGTGTATGTGTGTGTGTAATAATCATCGATCTTATCCAGACAATTGTTTTATAGACCGAAAATATGACACACAGCATACAATACCTTTCATAAACAACATATACATCGAAACTATACTGCAAACGATGTGAAAATGAATGCGAGACAGAAAAATACACGTATTATAATGAAAATTGTTCTATTAAGCGAAAAGAGAGAAGAAAAAAACATGACTGAATTTGGTTGAAAATGCAAGTTTATACTTTCTGAAGCAACAGAAACCGAGCATCGCGGTAAATGATCATTGTCTTGCTTAATTCGTTTGACATTGGCACAATGGCAGGTTATTTAATAACAACACACAAAAAAGTAGCTGGGCCAGCGTTTATTTTGCGTATGTTACACATATACATGTGTACATAGATAAATGTTGGACGTCTCCAGCGACGGTGCGGACTAATTTTGTTCAAAAAATTCGTTGGTCTTCTTTTTTTTCTTTGTATTTTGTTATTTTTCTTCCTGCGTATATGTATATACATTTGTATTTAGCATTGTCCCATTGGAATATACTTGTTGCGTCGTACATTTGGCGATTAACAATTCTTCGATTCGATTTTTTGCAACTCGAAAGTTAAAAACAAAGTAATTTTAAACGATCCGAGGACATGGGGCCAACTTTGGCCCATATAATTGTTATATAATGTTGTGTCTGAGGTCAAGTGTAAATTTGAAGAGAAAAAAACGCCAACTCATCCGGCCGATTGTTTTCATCATTACACATTTATTTTTTTGAAGTATTTTACATGACTTTTGAATTTTGCTACTTTGGCTAATGCAAGCGTTTTTTTTTTTCTCTCTTCAACTTGATTTCAATTTAATGTTTTTAGATATTTGACGCTAGCACAAATACATGGAAAATAGTTAATGAACGCTCTCATACGGATTTCGTGGAGAAAATTGTTGAAACACCACGCGAAACTATCATCATCGATGACATCACCGACATCACGAAAATAAAAAGCATCAACGATCGCACCGAACGAACGACCGACATCACCGATATCACTGACATCAATCGCATCAAAAATACCATCAATTTGCATGAAACTGAAGAGAACATCTTGCGAGAGGTGACCAAGGAAAATGTTGTGGTAAGAAAAATTCGACAGGCCTTTTTTTGAATTTTTACTAACCAAGATCATCATTGCTCATTAAAAAAAACCGGAGAACGGGTTTCCCAAGTAGTTTTATTAAGATACATCACTTTTAATCCAAATGGAATCAAAATCCCTTTTTCAATTTTTTACAATCGACATTTGTCATTACTTCCTTTGGATTTTTGCCATTACTCCCTCCAAAATCATTGGCGTTATAATTTGTAACTTCAACTAAAGACCATTCTGTTAAAGCAAACAATGTATACTTTTTCAATCGGAATTCATTTGATTTTATTATTTATCCGGGTCATTTTATCTTTGGTCATATAAAAGCTGTAAAAACTAGAAAAAAATAGAAAGTACAGAAACGACTTCGAAAAATAGAATTTTTTTATCAATGAGTGGAATTTGCGCTTCGATGATTAGTTTCGAGTGCATACTGGAAATACATACAATAAATTCGTCATCAGTTTCTTAATTGTTTTCATATTTTGTTGTTGTTTCCGTCGTTTTAGTTTAAATTGCAATAAATATTCGCTCACGTTTTCAACCTACGACGCGCAAACGAAACGAACGAATTTCAAAGCGAAAGCAAATCACTCGGCAATATGTATATAGTCACAACACACAAATTGCCAATTTCGTACACAATTACGAGCAAAGTGCTTGTTGCTGCCAGTTGTCGTTGTCTTCACCTCTATTTCCGTGCGCTTCGCGGCTATTGTCGCTTCGTGCCCAAGTGTGTGTTGGAGACGGCTACAACAATGTATACCAATCGAACCGGCTTGAATGTTTATGAAACGATTTGAAATTTTGCATTTGCTCTGGATATTTGTTTTTCCCATATCTATCGATCACATATGCACATATGGTTTTAATGTGTTTCGACTTACTTATTCTTCATAATGGCTATTATTTTTTTAACTGTTTTTTTTTTATTTTCATAATTTAACATTTCCACATTTGTATTGCATACACATAGAACGATACGCTAGATGTGGTTGATCGGTCAGTCGATAGACGGGATGACATCATCACAACGACCAAACTAATCAAAGACGGTCCACGTAAGCAACCGACAAGTGACGAGAAAAAGCCGAAACCGAAACCAACTGCCGCTGAAAATGAACAATGTATTTGCGAAATATGCACTTGCGGGTAAGTACTATATATCAATGAATAAACAATCAATTTTCATTTAAAAGCGCAACAAATGGCATGGCAGAGACAACGTTTAAGCAAGAAATGGTGATTTTATGCGTTTGAATTGTAAATGACACCATCGCGATTGTGTGATGGAGAGCGTCGTTCTCTGACAAAATGTATGCCACATACAGCAGCTAATTAAATGTTATTTGCTTGTTCTGGCTGTTCTTTATATTAAATTTCGATGTATATTGTGATTTTTTCTTTTCATCCAAAAGAAGTTCATTTTTATTAAAGCGACGTTTGTTTTTTTCTCGATAATCGACCTTCCTATATTTGAGTTAATTATTCCATTCACTCAATTTAATTTTACTTCATGAATGAACAGATGTTTAATATTTGCTGATTGATATTGATTTATTTGCGGTATTTGAACCAAAAACTGACCTTTTATGTGCAAAGCTATCGAACTTTGTTATATGTCAACGACAATTGCGTTCGATTCAAGCGATTGTGGATAATGGACATTGTCATTGTGTCCTATAATTCTATATATATTTGTTATTCGTGTCATCCCAATAAACCATTTGATCCATCCTGTAATGCAGTTTGTATACATAATGTGTACAAAATTTGTACATGTATACATAATGTGCTACAAATGGCATTACAGAATGGATCAAATGGTTTATTGGGATGTAGAGAACCGTTACATTTCACATGCTCACTTATTTATCCAGTTTGATTTCGTGCATTTTTCAATAGTGCTGCCATATAATTGAAATTGATTTTCGGTATTTTTCGTTTGTCTTCATTTTTCGATTGACAATTTTTATTCGATTGCGCATAGACGGCATCGTTGCACTCATGGTACCACAACTGATAGCACATTCATCGATGAAAAGAGTACGATTGAAACGACAACCGCTTATCGCAAAGATTTCATTGATAATCAAGTAACGAGCTTTGATATGGTACGAACACCAATGAAGAAACCTGTCGATCATCTCAAACCAGAAGGAGACATCGAATTCACCGACAAGAAGCCATACAAGCCAGCTGAAAAAGTGGTTGCAACAAAACCACAAGATACTCTGTATTTATCTGGTGAATTCAATGGTATGCATTTGATTTATTGACATTTATTTAGAACAAAATAAAATCAACAAACAAACAAATTGCACCAATAAAATGTTGTACTTTTTTTAAATTGCATATTCAATTAATAGACATCACTACATCAAAAACGGATTTCACTGGCGAACAAATCGTTGAACGCGCTTCACCAATACGTCGAAACACATGGACTAAATTGGAAGGTGATTTGATAACGACAACGACATCACAAACGGAATTCATTGATCACAAAGATACATTCGAACGAACGAACATTACACAAAAGAAAACCGATAATCTATTTTTGGACGGAGTTACCGATTTCAAGACAACAAGCCAAACCGATTTCATTGATCAGGAAATTGTTTATCAACGGCCACGTAAACGCACATTTACCAAAGATGATTATGAAAAATTCCATCATCAAACTGACGACACCACATTTGTACGGACTAGTGAAACGATCTATCAACCAGGCGAACGTCCGCAAGCTGTCAAACCACAAGATAATTTACGAACCAACGAAGGTGATTTTGTGCGCCCCGAAAAGTCAAAGTATGTTCCAGCCGAACGTCCACAACAAGTGCGTCCAGAAGACAATCTTCGTCAAGACGGACCATTCTACACTCCGGAGAAAACAGAATTCAGACCAGCTGAGCGACCAAAAGCAGTTAAACCACAGGATAATTTACGCACAGATGAAGGTGATTTTGTGCGGCCCGAAAAAACGAAATTCATTCC
>NW_022198708.1:4818896-4830670 GCF_009176525.2 Contarinia nasturtii
CGTCAAGACGGACCATTCTACACTCCGGAGAAAACTGAATTCAGACCCGCTGAACGGCCAAAAGCAGTTAAACCACAGGATAATTTGCGAACCGATGAAGGCGATTTTGTTCGTCCCGAAAAAACGAAATTCATTCCAGCCGAGCGTCCACAACAAGTTCGGCCAGAAGATAATTTGCGTCAAGATGGACCATTCTACACTCCGGAGAAGCCTGAATTTAGACCTGCTGATCGCCCGAAAGCTGTTAAACCTCAAGATAATTTACGAGCAGACGAGGGTGATTTCGTACGACCCGAAAAACAACAATTCGTTCCTGCTGAGCGTCCACAACAAGTGCGTCCGGAAGATAATTTGCGACAAGATGGGCCATTCTATACTCCGGATAAACAACAATACAAGCCAGTTGAACGGCCAAAAGCTGTCAAACCCGAAGATAATTTGCGTCCAAATGAGGGTGAATTCCAACAACCCGAAAAACAAAAATATGTTCCAGCCGAAAAACCGAAACAAATTAAACCAAAAGACAATCTAACCACTGGTGTCGGTGAATTTATTGTGCATGAAAAAACACAACCAAGAGGTAACATTTCGATTCGCTTTTTTATTTGCTTACATTCCTTTCTATTCACTCAAAATAACCGGTTTTATAATGGTTTTTTCTTCTACAGGTCCAGCCGAAAAGCGAACACCAATTAAACATGATGACAATCTTAAACCAGGCCAAGGAAAATTCGTTACCCCAGAGAAGCAAAAATATCAACCGGTCGAACGTCCCAAACAGGTTAAACCAACGGACAATCTGAAAACGGGTCAAGGTGAATTTGTAACTCGCGAGAAAACAAAGTATATTCCAGGCGATCGTCCAAAACAAGTTAAGCCTACGGATAATCTGAAAACAGGCGAAGGTGATTTTGTTGCACCAGAAAAGAATAAGTACATTCCAGCCGATCGACCCAAGCAAGTTAAACCAACCGACAACCTTAAAACGGGCGAAGGTGATTTTACCGTTCCGGAGAAAACACATCCAAGAGGTAAGAAATCGTTGTGTTAAGTTAAAAGTAAAAAAAATGAATGAAAATCGATGAAAATGAATATTTTTCATGAATTTCTTAGGTCCAGCTGAAAAAAGAACACCGATCAAACATGATGACAATCTGAAAACGGGCGAAGGTAAATTCATAACGCCAGAAAAGCCAAAATATCAACCAGTTGAGCGTCCAAAACAAATTAAGCCGCAAGATAATCTCAAGAGTAATGAAGGGACTTTTGAAAAGCCACAAAAGCCTGGATTCAAACCGGCCGAACGAGCCAAACCCGTTAAACCGGTGGACAATTTGAAAACTGGTGAAGGTGAATTCGAAGGACGCCGCAAAATCGATACCATACAAACAACGAAAGTAGATCGTGTTGTGGTCAAAAAACATACCGATCAAATAACACTCAACGAAGGACGAATGGAAACGGACACCACTAGTTCGACGACATTTAAAAAGCAACCGGTTCAACGAAATGTGGTCGAAGATATTGTTAAAAAGCAAAAAATGCGCTCAAACATTACACTTGGCGATGATACAACCATTCTTCGTACGACCAATCAAATGAATTACAATACAATAACAACGCACAAAGATGAACGCGTTGAAAAGCAAACGGATGTGACCGATACAAATCGTTTACGCGATGGAACGATTGCAATAACAACGATGAAGGTGACAACCATTTTGGAGAATGAAAAAGATCATACACCAATCAAAGAGGTGATCCGCAAGGCCGGTACAACGAATGTTCGTGAAGAAGTTGTTCGCAAAACGACCGATTCCGATGTGATCAATCGTCAGAATATTGTGAAAGAACAACATCATGTGAATGAAGTGAATCAAAATGTGGTCAACAAGCGATATGTTGTCAATCAACGCGATGTTAACAATTTGCAAAGCATCGAATCACGTAAAATAATGAATCAATCGCAAATTACTATGGGTGATACGGCCAGTACAACACAACGTACAACAACAAATGATACACGTGGACCTGGACCACATCAACGGCCCGATCAATTGAATGGCACACGAACAAATCAACATCAGCATTACACATCGAATATCATTTCCAATGATAAAAATGTGATAACTGAGTCCATCACAAAACAAACATCGGATACAATCGATCGCAGTGGTTCAACAGTTCATACAAAAACAACATCACGTGATGACACCACTAAACAATCACATCAACCAACTGATCAGTATCCATCTGGTTCAAACAAGAATGTTATCGTTGAACGTCAAGTGATATCACAAACAACGCCAGCAGGTCGTCAACAACAGCATTACACCTATGAAACGGTTGAGAATACGAAAAATGTTATCGGTTCGGATAGTACACAATCAAAGCATGTGACAAGCCAACAATCAGAACGAACAACTCAACGCAGCAGCAGCAGCAGCAGCAATACTCAACAGACGACAAGAATGAATCGTGGCGGTGATACAAGCGAAAATGTTTTATTCGAAAAACATACGATTGTCACATCAACACCAAAAGGTGTTCGTCAACAAAACTATTCGTCGGACATTTTAAATATGAACGATAAACGATCGGATTCAAAATCAATGGCCTCAACATCACAATCCGATAAGATAAATAATCAATTACATTTGCGACAGCACGATACCACTTCCACAAATACAATGTCTTCATCATCAATGGCAACAACATCAACATCACGATATGGCAAAAGTAATGTTCATAATTCAACATCAAATATATCGAGCATTATCCATGATGATCATCATCAATCGTCAACTGGATGTCCCGTACATCGATCGAGCATCACATCAACTGAACGCCAACGACGCGATTATGTGTCATCGTCACCAGATCAATCACAAACAAATACCCAACAACATCATCGAAAAAATGTTTTAACTTCTTCGACCGATGTGAATAATTCTGTTTTCCATCGAAAGGCTAATCTTGCGTCCAATTCAAATGAAGCATTGCATTCGAATAGCATGAGCTCAACGGCGGCCATTCAACGTAAGAGCATTTCAAATTTACACGATCAAGCCATTTACAATACATCATCGGATCGCAAGAGTTACAGTTCAATGCATCGTCAAGGTAAAGAGACCGTTTCCCAAAGCACCACCACCACCACCAATTCAAATGCTCAACATGGCGGCACAGCATCACATTCATATAGTAGTAAACATGTTGTAAGCGGCGGCGGCGGCGGCACCAATACGGGCAATAATCAATTGCGTCAATCGGGTACCGAACGCACACAAAAAATTGTGACAAAAGATAATTTATCATCGTCGTTGGGCGGTGAATTTTATGGTAAATCCGAATCAAAAGCATATGGTAGCTTTACCACGGGACATCAACATCATGTACTCGATCGTGCCGTAAGTCGTCGTTCGAATCAATCAAGCATTAGCTTTGGTGATGGTCCCAGTCACGGTTCAAGCGTTTATCGTCGCGAATATGCGGTCGTACATTCAGGACCATGTCCAGCTGCTCACATCGAAAAATCCACATTCACCCACACCCGTGACACAAAATCGCATAAATTCTTCAAGACAAATCGAGAATAATTCAACCATAATACACACATACGACCGCAAACTTTTCGAATTACTACTACATAAAGAATTGTGATCATTGGCATTTCAACACCAATCGAAATTTTCGATATTTATCAAAAGGAGAGTGAAAAAGAAAAGCAATTTATCTCGACAAACTTTTTATTTTATTCCTTTTTTCTTTTAATTTTCTATTTCTATTCTATGTTATCAATCTATTCAGTTTATTTCACTTATTTCTAATTTCACTGAATGTGAACAACAAAAAAAATCAATTAAATTTTTACTCAAAACATTTATATTTTCTTTTTGTATGAAAATCAATTCAATATTACCGCAATCAATTGATTTTTATTATTATTATTATTAGTATTATTATTATCGCATATTGTCAAATGAACTACTAACACAGGGTGCTATACAAATTTAAATGGCCAATTGTTATTTTTTCCATTTCTATTTGAGAAAATACTATTTACAGATTGTATTTGTCTCTATGTCAATTGTTAACAGCATCGAATGCTTAAAAAAATTCAATAAAAAATAAACTCATGTGCCTTTCTTTGTATACTTGTCAGTTGTTATGTTACATTTTTAACTCAAATATATAAAGATTATATTACAATTGTTGAAAAAAAAAAAAATGAAATCAATAAACTGCTTTTTTCATATACTAATGAAAATATTTGGTATTTTGATTACTTTTTCTGTACCTTAATAAGATGAGATGTTTGAAGAGAAGAATCAACCTTTTATCGAGAGATAGAGAGGGAGAGAGAGAGTGAGAGAGAGAGCGAGAGAAAGAGAGAGAGATGGGAAGAAAATCTTTTTCGACCATTAAAAATAAATAATTTGAACTTGTGTAATTTGAACTAGATGATCAATTGATCATAAAAAAACGATATCGCGAAATCACAGCGGATGGCAGTTCGCGCGAGTGACGAAACCACATTAGTGTGTTGAAAAGTCGAACTCGCTATATATACACGTAATATACGAAATCCAGACCCAGAAGGCCTTTGGCCATGATTGATGTATGGTTGGAAAGGCCTTGGGCCATAGATCAAGAAAAAATGTCAAAGTTCGAAAATCGGTCCACCTGTCTTCTAAATATGGTCCTTTCAAGAAAAGGTCATAATTCAGTTCTACGGCCATAGATGGCATTAAATGAGGTCGTTGACCCTTGAAACATCGATATTCGGATTCTAGAGCTCAATACCTTTCCAACGACCCCCTAACCGTCGAAATCGATCAATCCGTTCGAAAAATTTATTGTTTCAAAAATTTCATATGAATTCCTATGAAAAATCAAAATGTCTGTCTGTCTGTGGCCAATTTTGCGTAGTTGTTTCTGATCTTTTTGAAACTTTCTGTGATTAAAGTACATAAAAAACTAAGACTTTTTTGTTCCGGCACTTTTCGATTTGGCAGTCATGTTGACCGTGGCCGGCCTCCAAAAGTCACTTTTTGACTTTTGTCCCTACAGACAACGAGGCACATACGAAGCCTGATCATGCCCGTAACTAACAACACCTCTAATGCGTATTCCGAGTACTAATCGAAGTTTGTGACAATATGACCGTCACAGTTTGGCAAAATCATAATGAACCGATTAAACTGCGTTAAACTGTTAAAACAAAACAGTAGAAATGAATAGATTTTAATTTTTTACATTTTTGAAAATAAAAAATCTTTTGTTTTTTCAATTTTGTGAGATCAGAAAGTCCACAATATTCAAATATATTAAATTAATAAAAATGAATTGGTTGACATAACCTCACTTTTGTGTCATACTCGTGATAATCCGATTAAATAATTATTAAAACGAAAGTGAGGTTATGTCAACCACTTCATTTTTTATTAATTTATTACAACGTATTCACAAGTAAGTTGATTCTAAAAAAATTATATTAATCGAGTTGGAGAAATGGGAATATGTTGAATTGCAAGAATCCCAAGTTCTAAAGAAATGTCCAAACCATTTACCTAGAGCCTTTTGCATAAAATATGATTCAGTCAAATCTACTGGCGATAAATTAATTGGTTACTTTAGTCACAAAATTGAAACGATTGAATACCTTATTAAAAATTTTAAAATCATTTTTCAGTGGTAACTGCTGGAGGATCGGTAGTTTATAAAGCAAATGAAAACGCATCACCAATACTTGTTGGCTTTCCATCGTGAAAATTTCAAAAATAAGGTATTTGCATTGATATTACATCGGAAGCTTCATTAATTTTGAATGAATTTAAGAAAACAACGAACGGAAAAGCTGAAGGCAGACATTAAAAACACTGTGCTTCACTCAAAATGTGATGGATACGAGACCCATCGTTTTTACATAATTTGGGTATGCTGATTTCAATGGCATCACCCGTTTTTCTCTAACACGTCAGGATTTTCCACAATTTTCAGAGTCAGTTAAAAAAAATTGATTTGGTTATTCCCCTCTGAAGTCCACATTTTGAAGTAAAATTGGTATCCATTCAAACGCTCTGAAAATGAGTATTTGGGGATTTTTTGGCATGAAAAGACCGAACATGATGCTGTTTATGCTATAAAATGAGGTTTGAATACACTTGCCACACGTTGAAATTTTTGGTCATTTTTGACCATTTTGGATACTTTTTGTGTGGTAAGCAGAGTATTGCTCAGCGCTGCTGCCATCCAGAGCATATTAAAATATCTTGCTGAGAATGCGTCGTCCGTAACATGCGAAGGTACATAGCAGTTTATACATCACAGCGATCAACAATACATGCATTGTTCTCTATTCAATCGTTTGAATGTTTTGAGTCACATAATCGTGAAGAGAACAATGGATTCATTCTTGTTCGCTGTGATGTATAAACTGCTACGTACGTTCGCATGCGTAGGACGACGCATTCTCAGCAAGATATTTTAATATGCTGTGGATGGCAGCAGCACTGAGCAATACTCTGGTGGTAAGTGTATTCAAACCCAATTTTATTATGTAAAAATGGTGGGTCGAGACGAGTCTCCATCACATTTTTAAAGTTAAAAAATGACGCACAGAGAAATTTTCAATTGATTTCAACAGCAATGATCTTTTCTACTGATTTTTTTTAGAATTGAATTTTGGAAAAATAAACAGATCACTGGGCTTCTGGGAGCTTAGTTTAATTTATTTTTTTGTTTGTATTTGTTTACTTTGAGTTCTTTTTATCCAAATTTGTCACATTGAAAAATTCCAATAGCTTTATTATTTTTTATTGATGTATTGTATAATTTTTTTCGTGGCTTCATGTGCAAAAACACATTTTAGCTAGGTTTGAAAAACAGATGAAATAATAGCAAATAATGAGAAACTGGAGCATTTTCAGCCTTAGTTTAATTTTTATTCAACGATTTTTACCAACGTTACAACTAATTTCACACTAAAGATCTGCATCAGTATTGTATTTACTCGTTTTTGTTTCGTTTACACTCGCATTTATCATGCTGACGATGATGATTCTCCGGTCTATGAAAGTCATTCAAATTGTGTTTGTTTAGTCACGCGCTTAACTTCAGCCAACGCTTCTTCTAATTGCTCAACGATTTTTGCGTGATTTGGAGTCGCTTTACCAGATAACATTTCATCATTGCAAATAAAATTGCATGCTTTATGGACCTTTTCGAAACGTGCGAAATATTTACATTTTTCCTAAAAAAAATCCGTAGATAATTTACTATGTTGAAAACACAGTGCACTTTTCATTTTCTTACCAACACAAATGCCTTCTTTCCATTCGCACTTTTCTTTTTCATCACTAAGCCTTCTGGTTCAAACGAATTAATTCCTACCATATACCATATGGTATACACCAATGACTCAAGATCATCCATCGCTCTTCGGTTGTTGCCGGCCCACCATCCTGATGATGCAAATTTCCTCGTAGCAATCTTGTGTATTTTACCAGGCAACGCGGCATTATCAAAATCTAATAGACAAAAAAAACACAATTACAAAACACACTTATAGAATTATATATAGAAGACTACTTACCGCTAATAAATACCGCATTGCCACGAATAAATATGTTTTCTGGCTTGATATCATTATGTATAACTCCTTTGCTATGTATATAACTCAATGCCTTAACCTAAATTTAATAAAAACGAAATTTTCCATCAATAAATATTCGAAATTAGGATTACACGTTGCGCATACCGAATGTAAGAACACATATACGATACCAAACATGGTAAAACCATTTTTTAGACGATCCTGTACATTTCCATCGAAACGAGTTATCGCAATGAATGGATTATATCCGAACAATTTTCCGATTTCATAAACATTTGGGATTCCTTTTTCTTCAATTTTTGGATTACCGACAGCATTCAGGGCTCGATAAACTGCCAATTCGTTTTTTATAAGATCATTATACATGCAGATTTTGACGGCAACGTCGATGTGACTAATTTTAGCTGCCCATACAAGCGAAGCGCCAGAGAAGCCTAGCTCTTTTGGCAATAGCATTATATCAGAACCATTTACTTTTCCTCCATTCGATGACAAACAATCTTCGATCTTATCCCTTATATCATCTTCATCAGCCTGAATATGGAATTGTATTGTAGGCATTGTATTCGCAGATTGAATTATTGAAAATTACTTACTTCGATTATTGAAAAGCCAATTAACAAAAGAAATGTTAAAAATTGAATTTTAAAATGATTTTTCAACATTTTTTATCACAAAATAAAAGTGTTGATCCCCTGAAGACACTGCCTAAACTGATATCTGATCTGTTATTTTCCATTCATTTATTTTGCGTTTGAGAATGGAATTTCGCATTTTTTTTTTTTGAAAAATTTGTTACACAGTGACGAATATGTTTTTGTTTGCTTCGCTTTGCCTCGATAAAATACGTGCTTGAAAAATCATCAGTATTTCACTTTGGGTTGATCGCACATCACGGGAGTTATATTACAAAGCCTATACCAGTAGGTGCGAAGTAAAAGGTGTTTTCCCACTCCTGAAATCCGAAACAAACCAATTTACATTGTACCAATTTACATTTAGTAAAAAATTGGTCATTTTTGCTCTTTAATTTTGAAATCACTCCCTCCTTGCACATATCATATGCATAGCACATGTTCGAATTTTCAATTTTTTTTTGTTAATGGAAAAAACTCCCATATCTCCTTGTGAGTACCTCCGATCAACTTTTGAATGACACAAAAACGTCAAAAATTCTTTTTTTCATATATCTGAAATATTTGTTGTTTGAAATTGAATGGGGTGAAAGAATTAAAGTTAAAAATAATATTAAAACTTATTTTTTTTACATATAATTGTTTTTACTATACTTTTCATACAATTTTGCGTTTAATTATCATTTTATTTCGTTCTTATCATTTATTAAAAAATTGCGAGAAAAAGAAAGTATGTCGATTTCAAATTAGTCACTAAATGAATAGACTATAGAGGCGTAGTTATTAAATGCATAACAATGGATGAACTTTTTTTTCATTAAATAAACACTCTTAAATTCTCTATTAAAAAAAACGGTGCTTTTATTCAATCTTTCTCCTCGGTCAAACTTAGAAATGTTTAAGTACTTGTTTTATTACCAATCAATAATGATAAATTATTAAAAATATCGTTGTTGTTGCTAGTGCTGTTGCAAGGGCATCTTCCATAGCATGCTTCCGTCAAGGTTTTATTGAATTTTTGTTCGCAACCCAAAGAAAAACGATTGCCGTAGTTGACCCCATCCGAGCCGCAAACGGGGCTATAGATGAGAGGGATAACACATAAACAACTTCCATTAAATGCTTTTTTTAGGTCTGAATCTATTGTTTGTGCACATTTTAATGCACAATCATTTCTATAAGTTTGACGATTTGAACCGCATACGGAAGTTTCATAATCACAGGAAGTTTCATTGCAAATACATGGTTCTGAACTGCAGTTTCCTTTGTGAACAAATGATAAGCACGATTCATTTTTGTATGCACTTTTGCAGTAAAGAGTACATTCACTGTCATACGTTATGCCATCAGATCCACACACTCTCTCCCTTTCTTTGGGCTGTCCACAATTTTTCATGCAATCGTTATAACCATACTTTTCTACTGGTTTTTCTGGCTCTACTGGCTTTTCTGGTTTTGCCGTTACTGATTCTACTGGTACGAATGGATCAACTGGCACCGCATAAGTCAATGTCAAAGTCACTACGATTATAAAAAGCACACTTTTCATTTTGCCTGATTTTCAAATACATCTCTTTCTTTCAAATGAATGCCATTTATATTTGCTTCTTTATCACCATTTGTGCAGATATCACAAAAATACAAGAATTACCTAAGATAAAGATATACTTTATTTGCACTTTAATTGTTGGCTTTAATTCTTGATTCAATAGCTATCACGAATTCCGTTTATTGACGATTTTAACTTCAAATGTTTTCATAAAAACGACCCAATCACTGGATTTGCACTGTGTAAGGCGTTCCAAATTATTACGTTCGCGTGTAGTTGAATGATATACATTTTTATGTAGTCATATGGACAATTATCATTGTAATCATTATTTTTCAATGAAATTTACTTTTAATTTATCACATTTGAAAAGAAAATTTCGTTTCTATGTTGACAAAAATTGTAATTGAGATAAAAAAAATCGTACTTTTTTTATTTTATAGCGACAATATCTTTGGAAATCCCCATTGAGGATAATCAGGTGTCATAAAATCGGTTTTATCTTTATACACAGTTGCACACATTGCGTAATGTAGAGAAATATGAAGACAGGCCTGGATTCTACCTTCTCTTAAATGTTTTGCTCAAAAATATATAATGGCATTGGATGGTTCTAAAAAAGCCTATTCAAAATTCTGGAAGCAGCTATTCAATAACAAACAAAGCCATTTATTCCGATGACAATAGCTCTTTATCAAAGCCTAGTATTTACCTAAAATCAGAGCATGAAGTCAGTACGACTTGTGATGCAACGCGCTTGTTTGGCAAGCGCACTATCTCAGTAGTGCTTAGTGCACTTGCCAAGAGGTGCTCGCCAATTCATATTATACAGCCCAGCGAACACGCTCTTTGTGAATGCTCTGCCGAAAATATATTTTGTATTTTACGTTGTTCCCGCCAAATGGGCCCTTAAAATCTCACTATAGTAAATGATGAAGATAAAATAAAATAAATAAATGAAGTGGATAATTATTTTTTATTTGGCGCAAAAGATAAAAAAATGCTTTAGCACTGTTTCCAAAAGATTATCATCAGTGGAAAAAAGTTAATTTTCATAAACGAATTTTTAGATTTGTTGTCATGTATGAAATAAAATCATCAATTATTATTTTATGCATCATATTCCGATTTCAATTCACCGAGAGAAATTAATACAGTTGAGAGCTACTTGAATCAAGGCAAAAAGTAGTGCTGTAAGAGAAATGAACGATATGAATTGCTTTACACCATGAGCCATTTGCTTTACACCATTTCGTATTTCGTTTCACATCAACGCGGATGTGGCTCATCAACTAGAAATTCAGGCAGCTGTATGTGCGTTGAATAAAATAAAAGGGAACTCTTGCATTCAGTAAAAGAGAAAAGATATCACAATGAACATGTTGTGCACTCAGCTTTCTGAATTTTCAGACCACCCCAGCGCTGATGAGTGAAACTTTGTTTCGTTTTCACCAAAACTTTTTATAGTACCTTCGGGTCAGTGGTTCGCCAACATTTATGCAGACTAAATGCTCTTTCGCAATCATCAGCTCCTTGTATATTTCTGCAAGCGCCGAATAAATTATCAGCAGAAATTTTGAGTTCTCCACTCACATCATCGAAGTGCGATGCGATTTTTTCCAAATGCGGATCACCATTTTCATGAATCACATTGCTGAAAGAAAATCACCGATTATTTCTTAATTAAAAAGAAATGTTTTCTTATTTAATTAATGTATTAAGTAATTACTTACAATTCTCTAAACATACACGACATATAACATTTAATTTCTCGATATCCTTCATGATTTTCGCCGATATCAAATTCCGCGATCGCATCTGAAAAAAACACATTTGAATTCATTAAAAATGCCGGTGCACAGAAAGAAAATATCAGCCGACGCTATACGCAAAACCGACTGGTACGTGCGCTCATACGTTTTTACATCTTTTACATCTAGTGACCATACGATTTTTCGACTGATTCGTTACT
>NW_022198708.1:4845670-4858233 GCF_009176525.2 Contarinia nasturtii
AAACACTTTGAAAGTTTCCACTGTAACGCCAAAGAGCATATCTAAAAATGGTCTTATATAAATTTTCAGTGACGTTTGTAATTAAATACATCAAAAGTAGTAACGTCGACTCTCTCATTTTGCTATAAAAAATATATATGAAATGTTCAAATACCTAATAACAGTCAAACAACTAGCACAATGACGGATTTCAGTGAAATCTATACTATTTTTCCACTTCACTTTTATACCTATATATTTTTAATACGTAAAAATAAATGCAAGGGTTCTTCATACAAAATGAAGCATTTGTTCCAAACTTTACTTTCAAAATACGAGAAAAAAGCAACACCGAGCGACGTTTTTCAAATATTTCACTCATGAGACGTAATAGATGAAAAAGTACTCGATTCCATTGGCTACTAACTCGATTGATGGGTAATCGTTCAAAAATTACTTGAAAAGTATTTTATGTGATTTACGATTTGGGTATAGCTTCAATTAAATAACAAAATCTATAGAGTAAAATCGATGTTTACTGGAATTAGTTCCAAATGATTTATTCTTTGTCTTTACACACCTTTGGATATTTTTCCCAATCAGAACTATTAAATAAGAGAAAACCTGAATATTCAGTTTTGACCGTTACCACACAAAAATAAAGAATCAGCCCACTGTGAAAATGGATATATCAGCATTAATAATAATTGATGAAATTAGAATCAAATGTTCGAATCATACTTTATTGAATGTTAGACCGCGTGAATTACATAAAATGATTGTAAAACGAAAAACTTTATACTTTCATTTTAATTTTAACGTTTTTGCCACTTTCAATGCAATTTTATTGGACTTTAAATGTTGTCACCTCCAGGAATTCACCGAAATTGCGAGCACTCGGCAATTCTTTCTTCAATGCAACTTGTAAATCGCGTGCAAGTGTTTCAATGCGTTTTTTATCGCTAACCGAGAATTTAAGTGCAACGATTTTCAAGTCCTCAAGTAAGGTAGGTTTGTCGGTTTTTTTCAGAGCATCTACATTATCCAAAGCATTTGAATTTTCGGCAAACGAAACGAATGTTTTCAATAGGTAGTCCAAATTTTTTCCCATTTTGTTCAATTGTAAACCCGGTTCATTCACCATTTGTTCGTTCTGTTCAAGTATGTCCGAACTCTTTTTGATTTTTTTCGGTTTTGATTTTACTAGACTCAAATACTCGCTATAAACTGATTTGAACATAAAACAACATTCATTCCATCTATCAATTGCTTGTTTCAATTGTGGCGTTAGCACGGTGAATACGTGAAAAACGGAATCGTAAAAGTCAGTTAATACTGGCTTCGAATCTTCATCAGCATTTTTCTGAATATATGATCGAACTTGTTGCAAATGAGCTTTAATTTGCTTTTCACGCTTCAAAACATCAACAATTGACCCAAATTCAATTTTGTTACAATTAAATTGAGGCGTTGAATCTGAAAAATCTTTGAATTGGTGAGAACTTTCAGCTACATCCTTCGACCTTATGTTGAAGATGTCTTTAAACTATAGTTAGAGTGAGAAAAAGACAAAAAAGACATTTTGTAAGAGACATTTGCTTCATTTTTATTATTCCAAATATACTTATTTTTTTATTACTTACGACGCCTTGTTTCCCAGCGGCCAATGAGGACTGGATCTAATTTATTTTTATTAAAAAAGAGTTTTTCTGGTAAATTTACAACTATTGTCACAATTTTTCAAAGTGATAAGTAATTTAGTCTATGAAAATTATTCGACCTTAATAAAGGACTGAAAGTTAAACCATGATTTAATTTATGAAAATGGAGAAAAAAAACTGAGATCAAATATCAATCGCTTACGTGGATAAAAGATAGATAGAATACAGCAAACAAGAGACGCATTTTGCTTGAATAAGACAATAAATAACTGACTGATTGTGTATTGTAGGTATTAGGTATTTATACTTTTTTTCTGCGCAGAAAAACCATAAGACGTGAAATGGAATTTAAACGAATTCTTTTCTCAATGTGTGTTATTTGGGCGTTTTTTTTTGTAATTATTGGTTCGAATTTGTCCGCATATCAAGCTTAAACTTAATTTGGTTAAAAAATAAATATTTCTTTGAAGACCAAATGGTCCAAATGTTTTCAATTCTCGTCCATGAAATCGATATTTGCAATGCAAAAATCCCATAATTCAAGTTTGTTTTGAACGGTATCGCTTACAATTTCCATATATAAATATTATTGGACGCCTAAAATATTATAACGCATAAGTTCAAACGACACGTGTAATTTTGTTGAAATTGCAAAAGTGAAAAATGAGCCAAATTTTAAAATTGGGCCAACAACCTAAAGCAAAAACTTTCCAATATTGATGTTGTGTATATCTTGTAAGTGGCCAAAAAATATTAAGCCAGTGGAATTTTCATTTCTCCAAAATCGATTCGAAACAGATATTTTTTTTCTCCCACTAGAAATATTACAAATACTTTTTTATATTGAAGATACTCATTGAACAACGGCTGAAAGAAAAACAGAGAAAAGTTCGCTACAGAAACGATCATTAGAGATGTCGAATGCATGATTTTAAATTCGATTTATCGTACACAAGATAGAAACACAGCCGGTCAGTTCATAATTAAAGTTGCATGTTCTATTCACACGGTTTGCAGTGAGAAGCTTAAGTAAAATCGGATGTCGTAAATTCCAACAGGTTTAACGGCGCGTATACTAAAACCGTCTGTTTTGTTTTGAGTACGACTGGTGGAATAAAAACTTCTTTATTTTTTTTTTGCATTATGTTTAAATTGGTTACTTTTTTACAAGTCTTTGACTCGCATTTTTTCTTCGGTCATTGAAAAAGATCTGAATAAAATAAGACGGCATTTTGAAAACGGACACGCAGGGAGTTATAAATTGTCAATAATCTGAAATATTCAATTAAGAAATATTCATTCTGGAATTCGATGTAGCATAAATTTGAACAAATTTAAATCCATATGACATATCGCGTATGTAAATCCAAAGAAACAAATGTAAATTTGAAAATCCGGCCGCTAGGTGGCGTTACTAATACACAAGCATTTTATTCACATACTAATGAACTGTCAAAGAATTTTACGTTTTTTTTTAATTCTGCGGTGTTTTACTCAAAATAAACAACACAACGCACCGACCATTGTGCGATACAATAATTTTCTATGCATTTCAAATCATTATATTATCCATTAAATACATTAGTTATTTGAACATCGGTTGCTCATTCGACCTGAACATAAACTCATAGTAAGTAGATACATTATTACAAAAAATACAGTTCTGTTTTGCATTTGAAATTATCGGTTGTATTCTTTTGTTGATCGGACTTTATTGAATAATTGAACAAATAATGTGATAAATTGAAGAAGTAATTCGTTTTTGGTGTCAAAATTTCCACTGTCAAATATTGCTTTATTTTTATTTTTCACAAAAAAGAAGTTTTGACTTTCATGCAATCAACAAATGACAATAAAACGCATTCTTCAACAAGTAAATGCATTAGTTTGACCAAAGTATTTTTTTGTTTTTTTGTTATCATTTTTCTCTGTAGATTCCATCAAAATGGGTTCCGAATCAAAACAAGCAAAGTTGAATGAGTTGGAGCTTGATAAAGCTGATCGTCAGCGAATGTATGAATGCTTACCGTTGCACATATTTCGCGAACACACAAACATTCGCCAATTGATCATTGATAAATTTGTCGCACAGAAAGGAAAACAGCCGACTGAATTTCATATTAAACAAACTGTCAAAAATGTGTACAATAAAATAGTAACCAACGACTTGGACGATCCATTAAACGAATTGATTGATGAGGTCGATTTCATTTGGCCAAATGGTGAAAAAAGGTAAGAATTTTATGGTGAATTCAATTTGCGTCAATCTAAATTACGATTCGAATATTGATAGGTGTCCGAAAATGTGGACATTGACCAAAATTGAACGTGATATAATTTATAAGAAAGCATCGTTTTATCAAAAAAAGTTTATATATTTACCACGTCATGTACTCGAACAAGCGACAAATATGCGAAAAGTGATGGAAGAACATGCGATCATATACAAACGAGATTTAAAAAAATTGGATGCATACATTAAAGGAGTGTGCGAAACGATTCATTTGCCTGATCAATGGTATAAGTTTATGCTACATTTCAAGTTCAACGACGAAGTGGAATCCGATACAGACGTGATCGAAGAACAAAATGAACCTGTTCGAAATGAACGCACAACACAGCGTGATGAACCCAGCGTAAATGCACCAAAACGGGCAGATGCTAGAGAGAAGAGAACCGAATTTAAACGAAAAGAAGCAAATTCACATCAAAACGAAAGAATTAATGTGGCAAAAAGATCAAAGGACAATCCAACAAATACGAAGGAAACCCCATCAAGTTCCAAAGACAACTCATCAAATTCGAATGAAAATTTGAGAGAAAAACCACCGACAAATAGCATGACAACTGTTCAACAAAAATCGAACTCAAATCGATCACAAAATGATGATTCGAAGCATAGCGCAAGAAGTAATTCATTGAATGAAATTGATGGGGAACCAAGTGAATTTCAAAAGGAAGTGATTGCGATGGACTACGATACATTTGTAAAGCAAACAAATGTCAGCGATTTGGTGAAGCAAGATTACCAAAAACAAAAAGGAAATCAAGAACTTAAACTGCAAAACTTGGAATTTGGCTTGAAGTTTTATTTTAGATTCAAAAATAAGCCGGGTAATTGGAAGAAATGGCATAGAAATTCAATTAAAAATTTAAAATATAAAACTTGCGAATGTCAACGAAACAAAATGTATCAAAATAATTCAACGCAAACAAATGAAGCACCGCATTTCCATGAAATCGCTATACAATGTAGTGAAAATGACATTGACACTAGCTTAAAGCGTGATAAGAATAGTGGTCGGCTTGTTGGTCTATCGATTCAACATATTTCCGATGCCACAATTCACATTCAATGCGAGAACCAATCGAACGAACCAAGTTCTATTTGCAGCTCCGACTCAGAACATAGTAAGTTCATGCAATCTTCTCGAGAATTTTTTTATCCTCAAATGGTGCCAATTTAATCATTGTATATTTTTTTTCAGATTTGGTAATCGATGAATCGGCGATGTCACCGCAAGATGAGACCAAGGATAACATTGCAGTGTCCCGCATAGAGTCAGATGAACCATCGCAACAGATCGCCCAAGTTCGAATGTCTCAATTTAACGACGTCAACGATTTGGATCAAGAAGAACAATTGTCAAACCAAAATCCACTTGAGTCGGAGACAACTTTAGAAATGTCCATCGGTAAGGTTACCATGTTTTGAATTGAGACGAAAACTGATAATTGTCATTTCAGAGCCAATTACGGTAAATCAAATCCAAGAAACGACCTATGCATCCGGGTCAATTGGTAGTTCAAGTTTTCGAATAAGTCCAATTGAATCGCGTCAAAATGTAAATATTGATGAAAGAAGCAAATTGGTTGAATTGATGCACGTTGAAACCTTACACAATAATAATGTAACTAAGCAAGAGCCTAATTCGTCGTTGGAATATCGAGTGGGCGACGATAGTGACGTCGAATATATGGGCCCAATGCCAGAACTGATTTTAGAAATAAGCGATGACCTATCAACTCAAGAACAACACATGCAACTGAATTTTGAGGGTTCGGATGACCTTCAACCTGAATTTATTCATGCAATTCAAATGGTATATACTTTAAACTTTATCTTGAATATTCAATATCTTTTCACAAAATCTTATCAAATTAAATTGTTTTCTTTTTTAACTCTAGCCCGAGCACGGGCGTAATATAGAACAGTTGATTTGCCTAACATCAACGCCGGTTGAAAAAAGTAAGACATGATTTTTTTTAAATTGAATTTGAACTGATGTTAACCATTCTTAGATCCACCAGCAAGTCGATTAAAAAATATCGTAAATGTTCAAACGACTCGAACAAGACCAATTCGAAACAGACGACCAGCGATCGTACCTAGAGTCACAAGAGGTCGCCGAAAAGCAAATGAAGAAACCCTGTCAACCATTCAAGTGCCAAAATATACATATGCTCCATTACGATTCAATGGTCAACCAACTGTCGAAATGAATCAAGCCAACATTTTTAATGATCCGCCCATGCAAATCGATGAATCACAATCATCATCGGACCACTCGCGAAATTATGAAATTGAAGAGAGCAGTTACATGGACGGGGACAAATCCAGGACAACAGTAACGCTTCCAACGAGAAAACTACGTCAACGAAATTGACGTCATATACAACAAAACTTTAAACAGTGCTGCATCTATTCAAAATGACTTAAAGGCAACCAGAGATATAATCAACCAAATCAAATGGAAATATACTCATATCTATTGCTGATGATGGAAGCCAAGCACATGAATCTCAAACATTTACAGTATTGCAATTTGCAGAGATACTTATTTATTTTATTTAACACTGCCGTGTACACGTGTACAGGCCGAAACCAGTGTTTGGACATTTACTGGATATATCTACAGACACTTGTCTATGCTTGCATTACACACACATTTATTTGACTGAGCGCTCAGCTCAGCAGATATATACAGCAAATTTCCAAACACCGACTGAAACCTACAATTTATCTATTGTGCCTTGGTAAACTCATCGATTAAAAAAAAAAAAACAAATATACTCTACTTATAAACTTAAGGATAAAAAATACCGATGTTTTTTGTATGACTTTTCATATTTGATTTATATGGGGTTTGACCCATTTTGTTAAAATAAAATTAATAAAGAACCATGTTTTTATTGGAATTCTCACAATTTTCTTTAATTGGTTGATGAAATATGCAAAATTTGATATTCAGGGAAGATTCCGGAGTATCTTTTGATTATTCAATTTTTTTAAAAATCAATTTATGGTAAAAAATATCGCATATCAAAATAAACTAAAATCTTCAGAGCTGATATTGGGACTGGAGACGTGTGAGGCATTAGTGAGTGTTTGCACCTATTCCATATAATTTTTCTTATTATTTTTCCGCACCTGAATACAAGAAAGAGCAATAACTATAAGAAAAATGCCACCATCATAATAGTTCTGTATATTGCATTTAAATCCGATTTTGACAAAATTTGAATGGAATCATTTGATTAGTAACATTTATTCACCCTTGAACATTTTTTTGTTTTAAGAGTCTTAAATTAAGACATTAATTGGTTACATTTGAAACATGGAACTAATAAGGTAGTTTGAACTTTGATATTTACTTGTGTGGATTATAAGTACTTTATTTTTGACACTTAGTTTTTTTGTAAAAAAAGAAGTAGCATTTGGTGTTTCCTTCAAATGTAGTCTGATCAACTACAACATTTGGGTTGTTTTTCTTTATACAACTACATATTCATTCTATTATAGTAATAGTACTATATTTGATGAAAACCTTATATTTTCTTTTCCATAATGAATGAACAACAGAAACAAAAATTACAAGTAAAAAAAATATGATTTGATTTATTAAATTGAACCGAATTAAAATTGCTTCGTTGCATATCTTGTGGCGTTAAATCAAGTCCGTTCACAGAAAATAGTCTTTTGTCAAGAAACATTACGATTTAACAAATGATTTAAAACCGTTTTTGGTTTAACATTTGCGCGATTACTAACCCGTGTACAAAAAAAGTGACTGACTATTTTGGGACAAACTGACTGACTATTGACTGTAAAAACAAGCAACCTTAGTTAAATTTAGTTAACTTCAATCAATTAAAGTAAGCTATGGTTAACTGCAACAGCTAACTATAGTTGACAATAATCATAGTCACCCGATAGTCGAAACGTCCCAAAATAATCGCCTGACTGACTGAGTAACTATAGTCGATTGTTTTCCATACAAAATTTTAAAATTCATGAATATAGCTAACTATAGTCACTTACAGTCAATAGTAACTTAGTCACTTTTTTCCACTCGGGAATGCATATTGTTATTTGCAAAAGTATCTTAAATGTCGTTCTTTTTTTTGCTCAAAACTTTGAAATCATGCAAACAATACGCAAACATTAATCTAAAAAAATCTTCCTTTTGTGAATCAAATAACAATGATTGATTGAATTCATCGAGAATAAGATTTAAAGTCCACTGAATAAATTTATTTGAAAATAAAAAAATAAAATAAAGTGTCACATAGCGTTCACGTTACCTGTTCGATGCGGTGTGCATGTGGTGCTATGCTACTGATCATATAGTCGCGAGCGCCCGTGCTCACTCTATATGGCCCAAGTATTGTCAATGAATAATGCACAACAGTTCAGTATTCGCTTGACGATCAAACAGTGACGATGTGTTATTTGATTTGTACGTGTGTTCATTTCAACGGTGTATGATCGAGATCACGATCGTTTTTTTTTTTTTTTTTGTTATTGTGTTAATTGAACGTGTGGTGGCAATCGGTACGGTGTTTATTATACGCACGAGAAACAAAAAAAAACTAACAACCGAAGAACAAATCATGTCAACTGTTGTAGTTGGTTGATGATTGTGATATTGCTATTTATCTAGTGGTATTTCACTGACGAAATCGACGAAATTAAACAGATGTTTGGCATTTTCGTAATTTCATTAAATCGGTATGAAAATATTCGATTTTTCTCATTGGTATTGTTGGAACGGTCGACGAAGATGCAAATGTGCGATTTTCAAGGCATTCAATTGAGTGACTTAAGGGTTAAATCGAATAATAATACTATGCAAAGATTTGGCGTGTGTATATGTGTGAATGAATTAGATCCACAAGTTGTCGCCTTTTGATTTCATTCTAGAAATTCAAGAGTGATCGATTTTTTGCTTGAAATTGTGTTCAACTAACAAATAATATTGGAATCTTGTCTGCATCTCACATCGGAAATGCGGTGAACAATAAAATCAATAAAATACACAAAACCACCGACAAAGCAGAATGAGAGACGTGAAAAAGTCAACGCTAAAGCAAAGAAATGAAGAAAAAAAACTCGGTTTTTTTTGTTCCTTCTCATAATCATTTGAGTCGATATCTTGAGTTTTCGGTGGGATTTGCTATGATTTGTTCGGCGATGAAAAACGGTTTGCGGTGAGCCAGTGTTATATTCATAATCATGCATTGTTGTTGTTTTGGGTGGGCAGATACAGAAATGTGTAAGCGAGTGAGCGTCAATTGAAATGTGAAAATACAACATATTTTCGTTCTTTGATCCATCCTGACCACGATGCTGATTAAATAGCAATCGATTCTTTGTATTCGATTGAATCAATTTATTCACAAAATTCAAAGACAATGTTGACACATACAAAAACCACTCAGACCACGCTGTATTGAAGCAAAATTTTCGTAGCCGTTTTTTCGGAATCCGTTTTTTTAAACTCGGAACTGTGGTCCATTTTGGTCGTCTTCTTTTTTTGGCGTGTCGCTTGTTTCTTTCGTTTTTTTCTTAAGAGGTTTTTTTGAGTAGCACATACAGAAAAATGATCACACTCACTCAAAATGGAAACACATTCAGTTCATATACTTGCAGTTCATTGAATGCGCCATGCATGTAAATTAGCCGCGCACTTCAAATGAGATCATTCTTTAGAAGAGTTGTGCGTGTGTGTGGATTTTGAAGCGACAATCGCACAACAGAGGAAAAAAATGACAGTCACGGATTCAAACCAATTTTTTTTTTCATTCAACCAAAGCCAAAGAAAAACGTGCTAAACAACAAATTTATTTATTCTATAACTGTCTTTTAGAGAGAGATGGAGAAAGAGAGAGAGGGAGAGAAATGAATACACGACTTTTGGCTGTGATTGTTTGTCTTTTCTAATTGCAAATAACATATTTTTTATTTTGATTTTTTTTCGTTTCAGAAACATTGTTGTGGGGTGAGGAATGTGTGGCTAACACCATCGCCATAGGAAAAATTATCATCGAAATTAAAAAAGTATTGCGATTTAACAATTCGCGCCCAAGACAGTCAAAACGAAAAAGAAAATTTAAAGCAAACGACAAAAAATACATACACAAAAGCGAAAAGAAAAAAAGACTAAAATAAAAAAGTGATTTCAATAAATTATGGTAAAATAAGATCATTAGTGCGTAGGTTGAAACACCAAATGTGAATGAAAGATAAATAGAAAGAGTGTGTGTGTTGGTGTGCTTTGGTAACTCTTCGATTTAACACAGGGCACGAGCTGTATGCGCGCGCGCTCTATCTTCATCTTTGCTTCAGATCATTTTCGTTGAATATTCGCTCTAAATCTTATCTCGATTGCATTCATCGGATTTTGGTGTTTTTTTTTTCGTGTGTTTTTTCGTTGGTTCGGTTGTGTATTTTTTCTTATTGTTTATTTCTTCATAAGTTCCGTCCTCTGCCACGAAAAGTGATTGATGAATAAAATTTTATTGTCATTCAGTCGATGTGCGCGTATTATGTATTGTTTGGGTTTTGGTTTCGCGTCGGAAATACATTGAATGTGATTCTTTCAAGCAACGGTTTTTTTCGGAGTACGCATCAAAAATTTCAATTTGCTTGTGATTCATTCGCAAAATTCAAATGCTAAACAAGAGAAAAACCACATAAAAAAGACAATTACCCAAAAAGCAAAAGACAACTAAAAAAACTACATTTTTTATGCGAATTTCGAATAAAGACACGAAACCAAAAAGAAGAAAAAAAAACGGTACGGTCAAAATAGTGAAAATTTGTGTAAACTGAAAAATGTGTAGAAAATGATGAACAATTTTTATGCCAATTCATGATAGAAAATAACCGATGTACGGCATTGAATGCGGATGCGAGATCTAGTTCGAATTTGATTTAATTGATTTCAACGGCAAAAATGTTACAAGCTGAAATAAATAAGGGAATGAGCATTTGTGTAAATTGTTGTTGTGTCGATATTCGTTCGTTATTATTCGATTGATTTGTGGTTTTCACATTGACAAACACAAAAGCGACAAACAAAGGGGAAGAGAGAGCTGGCGAGATAGCAAAGGGGGAGAGAAAAAGCAAAAAACTACGAAGCAAAACGAACACAAAGTGGAGAAGATAATGCCTGGATATTCTCGGCTCTTTACCGATTCAATTCAAATCAATAAGGTCAACATGTTGCAAACCAGGTGAGATTTTATATTGTGAATTCTTTAAATTTATAAACAGAAAATAAAAGAAACTAGACACGCCCTTGCAAAAGGATTCACAATTCAAATGCAAAGTAAGGCAAACGCGCGCGCTCTCACAAACACACAGAGACGAAGGCAGAGGTAGACAGTAGGAAACAAAAAGACAGAGTAGAATTGTGGAAAAAGGTGACTTTGATTGCCGATCAAGTGACAACGGCACCTTAATAATGTGTTATTTATCATTTTTTGCCATACACAATTTTGCATGTGCGCGCGGGCGCACGCTAACACTCCACCACACATCACACAGCGGAAATGTATTCAACATTTGTTCTTTTATTTTCGTCGTCGAAAATATACAGCTAAATAGACACACACAGAGAATTACTACGATCGGCTAAAAAAAGGCAGCGACACTGCATCTTTGGCATTTTAGTGTGCACAGTGTATACATAATGAAATTGTTTGCCATCAAATGCTAGAGTAAACATTAACACACTCCAGTACATCCACGCACGAAATTGTCCAATTATAAAAGTTCCATTGTTTTCGCTTTACGCGATCAGAATATTTCTCCATTCAATATGAACTCTCAATGCACATGCGACGCTTCAACATATATTCATGTTGTTTTTTCGTTACTTCTTTTCTCATTTTATTTTTGCTGAAGCATTGTCGTATTTAGAATTAATTTTTTTTTTCAAATGGCCATTAAAAGTAATGTGTGTGCAAGCTTGCGATATTATGTCTCTAAACATCAAAGCAATTCGGAAACGAAACAGAAACCAACTCTCTCTCTCTAACTGGGTGTTTCTGTTCCGCATTTTCTCCCCGTCCACTCTATTGTAGCGTAGTAAACAAAAAAAAGAGCGGAGATCCGAAAGTGCAGTAAAAAAACAATATAGCAGCGGGCGACAATTGAGTCGGTGCGCTTAGTAAACAACGCATCGTCATCATCAGCATCATCATCAACCGGCAAATTACAATACGAAGCACAATAAGCGCATAAAACATACCATTGAACATTGCTTCCAAATACACACACCGACCTCTATTCACATTGAGACAAAAAAAAACCATACGTGAATGCATAAAAGAATCGGAAATGGTTTTGTTTCTTCTCATTCTCTTGCTCTCCATTTTACTGATTCAATTCATTTGCTGTCGCTATGGCATTACTATGTTTTTTTTTGTCGGTGGTATTTTATAAATTAATCGGTGATGTCCACCCAAATGGACACTTGCTCTGAGACACAATTGAAGAATGAACTGAAAAAACAATAGTCAAAACATCCAATACAATGATTTGCACTCTGATTGCTTCTTTTTTTGCTCTTCGCATTACATACTCTTCGCTCTCTCTCTCTCTCTCTCTCTCTCTCTCTCTCTCTCTCTCTCTCT
>NW_022198708.1:4858243-4864783 GCF_009176525.2 Contarinia nasturtii
CTCTCTCTCTCTCTCTCTCTCTCTCTCTCTCTCTCTCTCTCTCTCTATCACTCATTTTGGCTATCGTGTTTATTTTCTTTTTCTCCCGTTGTGTGAATAATTTCATCACTCATTCCGGTTTCTCGTCTCAAACGCATTCAAATGCAATCATTTTCGTGCGGCTAAAATAGATGATTTAATAACGAAATTCATGAAGTTCGAAGACACGAAAGAAGATTGTGTCTATGCATTTTGAGTTCAATTTCCTCAGCAAATCTTACATGTATCCCATGGTATTGAAATCATATAAAATCGTTTGCCATAGACCAATCCTCCAATCTTTCACACGCAACTTTCTATATATACAAAAACCGACATTAGTAATTCATTAAATTGTGCCGAACGAATAGAGCGATGAATGTACGTGGGCGCACAAGACTTGTTCTTTAAACCATACAAACACACACACACACACACACCACAAGCACGCACGTGTAATATTTTATTGCGATTTATTTGTGTTGAATGATTGTTGGCGAAGCAACAACAGTATGCTGAATCTATGATTTTTAAGAATTGGATCTAAATTTTTCCACCATTATTGTGCTTCTTTTTTCTTTTCAACAAATGGAAATGTCTTCATCGGTGCGCATCACATTCCAAAAATTTATAGACTCATTAGGTGTTCACCCATTAATGACATTACTCAATGTGCCATACGATATTTTTTTTCATATCACACAATCTATGCTAAAAACAACAACATATTGTGTATATACATCTGGCCCATTCGATATATCTTCACCTTTATTTCATATACAAAAGAACGTGGGGGAAAAGAGCGACAGAATCATAAAAAAAGCACACACACACACACACAGAGAGAGAGAGAGAGAGAGAGAGAGAGAGAGAGAGAACACCATAACCATCCAAATGCATTAATGAATCGAATACGTTGCGTTGAATGGTGTGCTTAAGCACACATGTAATTTGCGTAGGTTATGAGCGTTGAATATAATTGAAAAGTGCTTAATATTGTATTGAGGTAACTCTTTTTGAGTGGGACATAAACACAACTCGATTTAAAGACGATAAAAAAATATATATACACCAAATAACATGAAGAATTAACGGCAGAAAAAAAATCAGATTTTTTCCCTTTTTAATATAAAATCGTCGTTGAGTCGTCTTGTTTTTTTCTTCTGTCATGTTTTTTTCTTGTTCATATATGGAATGGAATCGATTGGGTTGGTCTCAATTGAGAATGAGAGTCAAGAAATAAGCGGTCACAATTACTGATTAAGAAGATTTCCACTTAAAACACGCAGAATTGTGGCAATGATGGGAGTTAGAGAGAGAAGAGCCGTGTCATGCTACGTGTATAAATCACAAAAATCTCCGATGAAGTTATCATATCTATCGTTCATTCTTTCTCGATTCTTTGCTTCTCTTGCCTGCGCGCGAGCGCGCTAGCAAGTCTCTGTGTGTACGGTTTTAAATCAATTTCAAATATGGTTTTATGTATAATAATAATTGGATTGCATGTTTCGTTTTTTTTAGTTTACTGAATGTGCTATGTGTGTTGCTAGTCAGTTGCGGTGCACAGTCGACAAACATAAATGTGCCGTTAAATGATGTCAATAAAATATTGTCGATGCCTCTTAACAGTGTTGCATCACCAAATAACAACGAATCACCGAATCCCATTGTAAATATTGATCAATTTCGATCGCAAAGAAACCAAAGCTTCAATAAAAATGTAATTAATAATAACGATAATGGCGATGATTATGAAACCAATGCATTTCGAGTACAAACGTTAAATCGATCTCATTCGATCGATATGCCATCACCGAAATCAACAGCAACCAAATTAGGCACCATCAACGGTGGCAAAGTGTATAATAAAAATGATATGCGCAAACGAAAAATTAAATCGACGAGCATTGATCCGTATGCTCACTGGAAGTGTCCAAATATCAGCGAAATTAATCGATATGTGGAATGTAGCTGCGATATACCACAAACGCTACGATGCAGCGGCGATATTCATGGATTAACACAAATAGCTGAGGGCTTACGAAGAAGTGAGTATCCTGTATCGTTGTTGGATTGTACATTGAAAAATGTTACGTTTTTGAGCGATGCACGGATATTTGCGGATGTTGCTTTGCACGGTTTGGTTATATCGTCCGGTGAAATTAAAAGGGTACATCGACAAGCATTTGGTGGCATGAAAACACCGTTACAAGAACTTGGACTTCCGAATAATGCATTAACCGCTGTTCCATCACAATCACTATCACCGCTCAATGCATTGCGTCGGCTCGATTTATCAAATAATCGCATTAAATATTTGGACGCATCCGATTTTTTGGTGAGTTTTTCTATTGAATTTGATTTAAATTCACGCATTAAGTTTTTCTTTTTGTTTCTGTTATGAAGATGTTACAAAATCTGGAATATTTGGATTTAAGTGAGAACAATATTTCGGAAATATCAATGCGAGCATTTTTAACAATGAAAAAATTGCAAACACTCAAATTGAGCAGAAATCGTCTGTCACTTGGCGATAGCATACAAGCAATTAGTCAATGTATTAATTTAAAGTAAGTTCAATCAAATTAGGAAGTTATTTATACATCAGGTGCCACGTGAAGAGAATATTCCATCATATAGAGAGTTTTCACAAATTGTCAGTTTTTCATTTCAATCGTACTAATCGTTTTCGTTTCATCTCTCCAGAGAATTAGATTTATCGGCAAATTTACTGCGCGGTTCGTTAGTTCAAGAACATTTGCCGATGCTTAAATCGTTGGAGTCGCTGAATTTGGGCACAAATCTATTTACAAACATTCATACGGGTGCTTTTGAGAATTTCCCATTTTTAACCAGCTTAATATTGCATCACAATCAAATCGATGTACTGCAAGATCATTCATTTTCTGGTTTAAATTCGTTGGAAGTGCTCGATTTGAGCTACAATGGCATTGTGGCTATATCCGGTGCATCGCTGAAGCATTTGTCTCGATTGCTTGTTCTAAATTTGACGCATAATTTCTTAAGGTATAGTTCGCCATTCATTATCCATCTTTTTTACTTTTGTTAATTTTGAAAATCAATTTAATTTATATACTTGAAATGACCGTAGGGCATTAACGTCAGATCTCATTGCACCATTGCCGTCGTTGAAAGAATTGCATATCGATGGCAATGAGATATCATTGGTTGCCAAAAATGCATTCATCGCCGCAAATGATTTGGAAGTATTATCACTGCAGAATAATCCATTGTCGTGTGACTGTTCGTTGAAACCATTTGCCGAATGGTTGTCTACATCCAGCATTTCAAAACAGGTGAACACAAAATATTGAGCTTTTTTATCAATCATCATCATAACTGCGTGGTTACATGACTCGATAATTTTATATAACATTCGCTATCTTTTATATAGTATCAAATGAGCGCTGTTTGTGCCACTCCTCCGCATCTTGAGAACGCAAGATTACAAGAAATTCAATTGGATTCACTTAACTGTGATGGCAATGTCAATCGGAACAACACCGCAAATGTACTTCAACAACTTGAAATACGATCAAAAGAAACCAATTTGACATTTGTCAAGCAATTCAGCGATGGCGTAAGTATTTTAATTCGAAATTTTGGACCTTCGATTTTTAAGTTTTGAGAAATACAAAAAATGTAATTGATTTTTCTGGGAAATAGGAGCCAATGTTTTTTAATATAAATACACATGTACAACAAATACCATCAGAATGATATAATACCTACTTTTTCTTAATATTTCAGATTATTTTGAAGAAAATTCATTTATCAATGGATTACGGTCTTATTTTAACTTGGAGCATTATGCTAAACGAATGGAATTTTTCGTGTGATTCAATTTTTGTCTATAAAGAAACCAAATTCAACGAACATCTTCTCAAAAATCAACCGGTATGACTTTTTATATTTGGACAGAGATTTTCGAAAATTCGAAATTTTCATTAGAAATGGATCTTTTTGATAAAGTTTCTCAAGGTGTCGTCGCAAAGGTGTTATTGGCACCGCAGAAGTATGTCTCTTAAAATAATAATCAAATAAATGTTCTTTTCTGTTAATTGAGAGAACAGTCACTTACTAGTATTCCATATCATTTTTCAAGTACCGCACGTGAATACAAGAAAAAAACAGCACTTACAACAAAAGTGTCCATATCTCCTCAGTACCCATAACCGATCTGTTAATTCGAGTTTATTTTTTACTCTTTTTCTTCGCAAATACAAAATTATTGAAAATTCGATAAAAAAAAGTTGTTTATAGAAAATATTCTACGAATGGATTTAAGTAAAAATGTAGAAATCCTTAAAAAGTGACAATCGAGTAAAAGTATTTTTGTTTTGTTCATTTTCAGGTGCATTGTGAAAGTAATAAAATGGAAAACGAGGATATAGTCAGCGTGATACTGTACGATCAATTCCCGATTGGTGACAAGTATCGCTTTTGTTTGGTGCTTGTGCAAATGAAAGACGATCAACGCGATTTAATTGTTGGATGTTCGAACATAACGAAATTAAAGCAAATTGAAAATGTTTTGGTAACCGATCGAAATAGTGAAAATTCCATATCGCTCACAACGTCAGTGACAACGACGGAAGAAACGACGCCACGTGTGCCATTCAATCGTGATGATGACGACGACGATGATGAAGAGGATGAAGTGATATCAGATATATCATCTTTTGATAAAATAAGCGATTCCATGCAAAATGAGCCACGGCCACATTACGACGATCATGATCCAGAGTATACGACTGTTTATCGAACGGATCAACCGCCAACAACGATTTCAACGACACCAGCATACGCATCAAAATTAATGCATCATTTCAACGATGGTCTAATGCCATCACTAAGTATTGCCATACTGATTACAAGTGTCTTTGCATTTATTTGGGCCGCCACCAAAATTACACACCATCGACGGACAATTCCTGCAACAGTTTGCTATGCTGCCTCCGATCAACACTCGCTCGATATTGAAAATAGCAATCGCTATCTAAAACTACAGGCCACAACGACACTGTAAAGAGCCAATCGGCGTCGAATGGTCGTCGCTTACAAATTTCGATTCGAGTTGCCATGAGAGTTTACCGAAAATGTGATACAAATATTATGTAATTTTGTTGAAATATTCAATTAAAAATTAAGCTCGCAAATCCATATAATTATTTATGCAATGTTAAATTTATTCTTCTTTTTGTAAAAAAAAAACTATTCAATTGAGAAAACACACAAAGAGTCAGTTAAATAAATAAATATGAAACTAACTTAACGAATTATTAAGAAATTATGTACCGCTCGTTGTAAACACATTTATTTTTTATTCGTCCGGTTAAGAATTTGTTTTAATTTGGAAATATAAATACTATTTTGCTCATGAATAAAATGATGAAAATTGATTATGTGTTAAATAGTTTTTATAATAGTTTATATTAACCAATGAAGGGAACGACGATAATATGACATTTGAAATGGTGATCAAATAAAAACCCGTCAAATGTTGTCGATTGCGAAAAAGCTCTATAATAAAACTGGATTGAAAGTGCTTACTAATGTTCGTTTGAAAAGAACATGGCTTTGTATAGCTTTTCATTGTTTTGATTGCGACTTTAATGATATGTGACAAAAAAACTTTATTTATGGATTTTCCACTTTGATGTAATTCTCTATCGATAGAAGTGATTTTCTACCTATACTTTCACTTTTTTATATATTAGAAAGAGAATTGTATTCCACTCTAATAGAAAATCATTGTCATCAAAATACTGCATTCGGTTAGTTTTTTAATTATTATGTTGGCCTTTATTTTTGGACTTTTTTATGTTTTAATTTCAATATGAGATGATTTAAGAAAGCAAAAAAGCAAATGTATTTATTTAAAATTTTATGTTTTCATACATAAGAGGTTGTCTTGTATGGTCAACGGCCGCCAACAGCTTTATGTGTTTATCCGTTACCGTAACCCGTTTGCAATGCCGGCAAATTACGTATGCATCTTCAAGCACTGAAACCATAAACATTTCGGTACTTTCCCGCAATGCTTCCAATGTAGTTGATTGAAGACGAATTTCTCGATTTATCTCGTGCATGATCTCTCGAACCAATCGTTGAAAGGGCAAACGAGGAATCAACAAGTTATGGCCTCGTTGTAATCTTATAATATTCTTCAAAAATGGCTTATAATTGCGTCGGATTGGATACTTTGGTAGTGGTGGTCCTTGAGGTCGTTTTGGTCTTGATGGTCTCTCCTACAAAGTACACAAAAAAAGAAACAGAAAATATTCCATTTTAACAATTAATCAAATTCATTTTTTTGGGCTAATATTCGTTGATAATTGAAATAAATTCGTAATATATTTACAACTGTTACAGTTCCTTGATTGCCTCGATTCGACTGGTCTGAAAATGATTCAGATGGTTCACGCGACGGTCGTCGGCCAAGAAAGTCAGTTTCAGTATCTTCAGATGATTCGTTAGATTCACTTGGTTCACGCGACG
>NW_022198708.1:4864793-4890376 GCF_009176525.2 Contarinia nasturtii
GTTAGATTCACTTGGTTCACGCGACGGTCGTCGGCCAAGAAAGTCAGTTTCAGTATCTTCAGATGATTCGTTAGATTCACTTGGTTCACGCGACGGTCGTCGGCCAAGAAAGTCAGTTTCATTATCTTCAGATGATTCGTTGGATTCACTTGGTTCACTTGACGGTGGAAGACCGAGAAAGTCTGGATTATTTTCAGATGATGACGATTGCATTTGTCCACCGTTTGGTGGTGGTGGGTTAAAGTGTATTCTGGACATTCTTATTTTTCTTCTTCTGATTAAATGGAAAATAATAAAACGAATAGAAATTCAATTATAATAACTGATTTCAATGACTATACTCGATCGAATGTAAACTTACAACTGATTCAAATAAATTGAACGAATGTGCTTTTTCAATGACTACTCAATTGAATATTTTGTCATTGAAAATTGTTTAATTTTTCACTCTCTCTCTCTCTCTTTTCTACTCTTCATTTAAAATCGTGAGTTCTTGATTTTGCCACCACCCATGTAATTCATTTGCGGAGTAATTTTGACGATGGCGGGACTGTGCGGAGTTTGGCGGAGATGACATATAAACTCTGTGTGTACGAGGGTAACAGCACATCTATGTGTATCATTCTTACGCAGATGATTAGTAACTTAGCTGTGTGTACGGCTACTAAGATGTTCGTTTGGACAAAATAAATCTATGAACAGCAAAGAATGCTGTTGCACTCGTACACACAGCATTTGCATGCTATCTCCGCCGAACTCCGCACAGTCCCGCCATCGAAAAAATTGCTCCGCAAATGAGTTATATGGGCAGTGTAATGCAATACAGACGACCAACTACCATTGAAAGTGTTGAAAGAATGCAAAGAAGTGTACAAAGAATGATCAATATGAAATACTATTTACAAATAAATTTAAGACATTTGTACTGAACATATTAGCTGTAATCAATTTTTTTATCGAAGCGTGCCAATACTTCACTTAATTAATTGTGAAGCAATTTTCAAAATAATTTTTCATGTTGTTAAATGTCAATGGCTACTTGAAGAAAAAATTTTTTTCACGATTTTTTACCATTTACATGGGCATGAAAAACACGGAAGACCGCTGAAATGACACTGTCACTGCATTTGCCATTTCAGCGGTCTTCCGTGTTTTTCATACAAGCCCATGTAAATGGTAAAAAATCGTGAAAAAAAAATTTTCTTCAATTTACAAATACTACTCAATTTTCTGTATCATCTGTTTTGGGTGATAAGGAATGCTATTTTTTTCATTCTGATTTCATCACCCAAATCAGGATATGGATTTTTATTTTTATTTTTTGAGTGCTTTATAGCGAGTCTCCGAGAGTTTCATATAAAATTCTCATTTAACGCCTATTGAATACTGACTGAATGTCAATCGTGATTTAGATGATAAGGAATGCGAGTTTTTTCATTCTGATTTCACCAGATGATACAGAAAATGTAATAGTATTTGTGAATCGAAGAAAAAATTTTAATTATTTTTTTCATTATTCGCAAGTTTATATGGAACTCTCGGAGACTCGGTATAGAGCACCAAAGGTAAAAAAAAATCAAATTTTTTCTTAATTCTCGACCACTTCTATTTATATTTTGAAATAAAAAATCGCTACGAACGAACGAACAAACGAACGAACAAAATTTTTATTTTTCAATTCCTACGAACGAACGAACGAACACAATCTACGAGTGTTCGTAGATGTTCGCAGCCAACACTACAGTAACTGTAAAAAATGGCATTTATTAAAATCGAACCCTTAACTTCTCTCGAAGCAAACGTATTTTTCGAACACGTAAGTCTTTAAAATAATATTTTTGATTTGCGGAATTGAAGCGAACTTTATAATCTTTTGTATTTTAGTTTATTGACTCGCCGATAATGGACTTAACTCAGCAAATTTTCAATCAGTGTTTACAGCTATTCGAAGAATATTTCTGTACTGTAAGTCTAAATAAATTAATTGTCAACAAAGCGTAATTGCACCATTCGACTCTCAAAAATATCAAAACGTGATACTAATATTGAATATGATTTTTTTTTATTTCAATTTATGGTATTTGTCTCAGAAGCAAGTACAAGTATACCCAGAGTAAAATTTTCTGCAGTTGGTGTATACAGAAATTTGTTTAAAATAGTGAGTGAACACCTTCTTCAATATGGTTACACATTGCAGCATAATGTGTCAACTTATCCGAGAAATGATCAGATTGAAATTGACCAAATAAGGTTGATGAGCACTAAAATCAAGGTCGTTTTACTCCATTTACATAAGAAGGTAAGTAGATTATAATTTCAATTGTTTCAATGAATATGTTCATTGTTATTTTTCCGCACACATAGTGTAAGGTGAAAAGTATTGTAATCGGTCAAAATTTTGAAAACTTCAGAAACATGTTTTCTGGACGTTTCTGAGGTCAGAGAACCCGAATCAGGCCGTTTTGAGCATGGTTTTTGTTAATCTGTACGTCGTACGTTGTACGTCGTACGCAAAATTTGTTAGCAAGATTGCGCTCATCTTAGAATCTTAATTCAAAATCTGACTTTACAGGATGATTGAGGGTCCCGAGGAATAGAAATCATTATATTTTGAGCGACTTTGGTTGATGGAAAAAAATTTCATGCCTGGAGTGATACCTAGGAAAAAGAGTCCAATTTTCGACTAAAAGTCATACTTAATGTAGACTTAAACACTCAAAAATATGTATTGGGGTTTTTTTTGGCACGAGAAAACCGAATCCGACGTTAGTTTTGAGATACAATCAATTTTTGATACAGTTTCCTTGAAAAAATCACAAAAAATTGAATTTTTGTATGGGAGCCATACCTGTATGCTACTTTAATGACGTGAAACTTTGCACAGACTATTTTTCACACAAAAAAATAACATTCTAAAAGTTTGAAGAGATTTCAATCAAAATTTGGGGTACCTCCCATACAAAATTTTCAAATTCGAATATTTTGTATGGGAGGTACCCTTAATTTTGGTTGAAATTTCTCCAAACCCTCCGAATGTTATTTTTTCGTGAAAAAAATAACCTGTACAAAGTTTGACGGCATTAAGGAAGCATACAGACGTGGCTCCCATACAAAAATCCAAATTTTTTGCGACTTTAGTTATGAAAAGTGTTTCAAAAATAATTTTTATGGCAAAATTAACGTCAGACATATTTTTTATTATAGTGTTATGTTAGAAAATAGAATACTTTCAAATGTCGTACAAATGGGATCATCATGAAAGTGTGAAAAATCTTTTCTCGAGTACTTCTGCCATTAAATTAAAGAATATTTCAATGCCAAGGTTTGAACATATTTTTTGGTCTCGAACTTTACGCCGCTTGAAAGGCTTGAAAAATCGAACAAATATTATTTTGAACTTGCTGAATAAAATACGCAACTACCACCGTACTCCCGTAAGACTCTTTATTTTTCAATTTTATTTGAAATTGTGTCGAAGTTTGATAAATATTCGATTAGAATGATTAATTTACTAATTCAATTAAATGCATTTGGCCATTTAACATTGAAATCTACACTCAAATATACGCTTAAATGTGCAAATTTATTTTTGTATTTCAAATAAGGTGTGTGTCTTGAGAAATATGGAAACATAATATCAGAAGAAATATAAACAAAGATGTTCAAATAAATGAATGGATTAGGTCTAATGTGGTTTTCAAGCCCATTGAAAATAACATAGTAACATAAATGTTCTTGTTGTTGTTGCAATTACATGATGTAAATTACATGGGCAAACAAATAAGCATCACTAAATCATTGAAATGTTTAAAATCAACTTTCAAATGGAATGTTCGGAATTGAAATAAATTAAAAAATGGAAATTAAATGAGTGAAAAGCTTAAGTTTTATCTTTTGAATAATTAGTAGTGTAATGTACGTCATATACATTTCAATTGTAAGTTATTTGAAGCGTTTGCCTTCCATTTACTCTCTTTCATTCCGTGCAAAGAACGAAAGAAAAAAATCGCGTTGTTCACCGCAAGCAGCCAAAGTGAAAATAGTAAAAGAATAATGACGACGATGACGAAGAAGAAGTATAAGGCATACACGCGACACGGAAAATCAGCAGGTAAACAAAATCAGTTATTTTTCTACTCTTGAATGATTAAGACGTGCATTGGCTGCTTTAAAAAAAAGAACAAAACAAAAATAACACGTACACAGTTTCCAAAATACGAAACGGCACTGTGTGGTACGCACACAGCGAGTTGAATTGGTTTAGTTGATTGAATGCAATAGCTGAACAAAGTTCAGATCCACGTGTTGCGTTCAAATTTGCGTTTGTGATTGAACAAAGTGTATGGTGGATAAATTGTCGGGTATCATTTTGCATATACAATGTGACCAAGACGACGTGACATAAACATCGAAGAGAAAACCAAATAAACATGAAGGATATTCCATTTCCCACGCATTTTTCCAGCTTATTTTTGGTCGAACCAACATACGAACTCTAGTCACTGCATCTGATATTTACTTCAAATCAATTTTTATATCTATCAAAAACAGAACACTTTTCGTTCTAGACAACAACAACAATAACGACAACAACAACAACAAAATAATACAAATAAATTTTTAGCTGCAATTTAACTATGCGGTCGCTGGATATCATTTGGTGAGCGAATTATTATTTTTTTAAAACTTCAATTGTTTCTTTAGTGTTGGCAATGAAACCATAAATTATACATTTTTAATGAAAGGAAATTGTTTCGAACATCGAATTGAAACTTGCGAAAGTGGTTGATAATTTGATGCCATTTCTTTAAATTTCGTCTTTACATTTTTGATATTGAACTAACATTTACCGTTTGTTACGTGTCAAACAACTTCGTGCCGCCGAAATAGAGATAGGGACACGCCAAAATATGGAAGGGAAAGATGGATGTGTTGCTGCCAAAATTTCATTGGCACACACATCACGCATCAATATTCCAAAAATCAAATAAGAAAAACGTTGAACATCAGAAGGATACCGTTTATAATATCTCGAGAGAGAGAGAGAGAGGGAGAGAGAGAGAGAGAGAGAGAGAGAAAGAAGTGTCTAAAATTCAAATCGAACTCAAAATAAAATACAATAAAATGTATAAAATTAAGAAGAAATAAAAGTAGCGATGAAAATGTCTATATAGTATACATATTTGAGTTGTGCATGCAATCACTACAATTCGACGAACTAAAGTACAACCGAATGATTTTCAGGGTTTCTTTATTCGTTTATTTTAAACCGTTGACGCGCGCACAAACGTGCACTTGCAATTTCATTGCAAACTTTTCTTTTTTTGCTCATTTTCTCTCTTTTATTTTGTTTTGGGGCATTATACACTCAATAAAATTCAATAAAATACCGTTACGTAAATGCCGACACATACTCAAACAAAATATAGAAACAAATTCACCTTGATTCAGTCCCATCGATGTCCCGTCCCGTCGACCTTTATCGATATTTTTAACGTTGTTGCTTTCGATTTTCTCATTTCTTCTTCCTCCTTCCTTTTTTCAAGTGCGTGTACATTGTACTTATGTCGTCCGTTCGGAAGCCATTATTATGAATGAGAAGTGACGTGTGAAAATTATGTTGTAAATTAAGTTCTTGAAGAAATATTACGTTATGCGCTCAAGATTGCATCACAAGAAAGTTAAAATTATTTCAACACCTCGGAGAGTTGAATTCGAAAAAAATTATTTTCGGGAAATGTTCCGGCATTGGCCGAACTTTCAATGCTTTAGACGTGTTCAGCATTCATGGATTGCAAAGAAAATATATTTAAAATTAAACTGTGGAATTGACCCCTCGAAATAGAATCCCTTGCTTTCTTAAGCCTTATCGGGATTAAAAGAAATACAAAAAGTAGAAACATAGTTCAAAAACTAAAATTCATTCGGATTATTAAGATAGACACAATGTCCCTTCGAAAAATGTCGAATCAAAATTGTAAAAAATGACCAATAAAATCGGAACTTTAGGCAAATTCAGCTCAATTTCGCCGAAACTATCTATTTCGAATCACCCTCAAAACCAAGAAGTGAAAGAATCAAATCCGGCGTCATCATCAGCCATTGTGAGCATCAATGATCGATGAGAATTGAGGGCATGGTCATCGATAATTATATAATTTTCGTTAATTGAATGTGTTTACGTGCAAAACGTTCGGTAATATTTGCAAAATATAAATTATATTGTATAAATTGATTGGGGATTGTAGTCGCATGTGTCGAATGGTAGGTCAATATTATTTGTGATGATGAATGTATGTTTAAATTGGGTCAAAAATTAATAAATCTAATTTCTATGTTTTCGATGCGGCGTAACAATTATGCAATAACAATCAATTCGATTCATATGATTCTTGTAAAACCGCATTCTAATTGTTGAGTACCGCCTCCAAAAAACATAGCGGTCACCATACTTTCAATTTCAATAAAAAAAATATAAAGTTCTCAGTCTTCGGCTTCAATAACAAATGAATTATATATTTTCTGCATTTTATTGAGATTCACGCATGCACATACGCCATACAGAGTTTGTATATAAATTTCATATTTTGTTTAAAGAAAGACGAAACGTAAAGCATGTGTGCAACACGCCAAACACTCAATTACCATTCATTCTTGTTGTAAATTTGTGCGAGTGTGTATTTTTTTTCTCAACTCAATTTAACAAATCAATTAAAATTCTCTTGCGAGCCTTAACTCTTTTTTGTTATTTACACGGGTTTTTTTGGGGTGTGTTCTCACCAAGTGTTGCAAATATACAACATTCTGGCGAGAATGGGACTCATGTATATATTGTTTTTAATTCAATTTGCATTTGCATATATGGAGAGCGCACACATGCAATGTCCACGTGCCAATCAATAACAAAACCATCAATCACACGTATGTAGCCATTTTCTATGGTCTCTGTAACAATAATTATCCACTTACTTTTTTTTAATTTTTTTTTTACTTTCTCTCGTTTGCTCCCTTACTCTTACAGTAGGTCAGCACCACTTAATTCCATCTCACATTTGTTGAACATACTGTTGAACGATAATAATATGCAAACTTTTACAATACAATATTCAACTAATTTACCAATATGCAATTGCGCAACGCAATTTTATGAACAATCAACCGGACTATTAACAACAACAATCAAATCTCCATATCACATATATTTGTCGCCCGTTGAGACATGTCGACGTTGAAGGTCATCACTTTTATGTTCGCGTACAATTGCCCTTTTTCGTTTTTTTACGACGCAGAAAAAAAGGACATTTTTTTTTTTAAATTGAAACTTCAAAAAGCTCCGTCATAGGCGAAAAAGTCTCTAAAATCTCTTGTCCCTTGAGATTCGTTTAATAAAGAAATTTTATATTGTAAAGCAATTTCATCATTTGAAAATAATAGCTAGAGTAGCTTCTTAAGCTTCTTAGTTGGGCACCGAGGCCCAGTGGAAATGTGCAAAGAAAAATCTGTTTCGATTTTAACATTTAATCCGAATAAAATTCGATCCGATATAGTTCGAATTCTTCATTGGAATATGTTCGGTTTCAATCTTTGCATATTTCAAAACTAGAGGGAAATATATTTAATCGAATTTGAAAGAGAAAAATCGAAGTAATCTAATTTCATATTCAATCGAATGGGAAAATCGATTGATTTCGTTCCATCTGTTAACAAATGTACACACATACGTGTCATTTGTTCTCATTCGATTTGATCTCATTGGAATGATTATTAGGGAATGCCATGCGAAGTCTGGTTTTCGTACAAAATAAATGGAACGAAATGTTTGCGAAACATGTGTAAATATTTGGAAGTTGATTTATTGAACCTGCGCTTCGAAGATTCGACGAACACGGCTCGAATCATCAAAATCGAAACCGCAACTTTCTTAACTATAATACAAATTATTATCGTGTGATGCGTACCATTGTTTCCATTTAACAACCGGCATACAATGAAACTTCACTAAATCAACTTTTCCTCTTTTATAGGCATTTTTTCCCCTGCGGTTCGAGAAAAACTTCGAAAATATGTTAGTAAACATATGTTATTAGTATACGAAAAAAAATTCGTTAAAATGATTAACGATTTTCTTTTTGGCACGAAACTAACATTATTTATCTATGTGCCATAATGAACCAACACAAATTCATTGACATGTTTCTGGTCTTCCATTTATTTTTGTCAATTTGGTGACGGTGTCGCATTTGCTTTTCTTTGCTGCATTCAACGGCAACATTATTAATGTGCGTAAGGAATTCATAGATGTATATATTTCTGAATTTTGTTAACAAGTTGAATTAGAAGTGTAAATCCTACGAAAATCATTTTTAGAATAACAGACCTGTAGTCACATTGGGATGATCAGAAGTTATCTTAAGAACAATCAATGTTCCTTGTTTCTTGAATTGCCTGAGAACGCACTCTGTAAATGACACTTATGCAACGTTTTAAAAAATGTTCATATTTGTTTATCTACGAACATTTAAATGAAGCGACTCCAACGCACATGCTCGTTCAACAACCCTGCTCAAGACTTATCCAATTTTAAGACTATGTTATAAAAGAGAGAAAGGAAATTCTGATAAAACCGTAAACATCGTGTATAGATTCTGAAGTTTGAAATTCATGAGGAGGTATTACTTTTAAGAATAAAAGAGAGAAGAGAGAGAGAGAGAGAAAAGGCTGAAAAGATTTCAAAATAACTTGATTTTAAAATGATATTTGAACGCACATCAAAATTATCAATTCTAATCTCTTTGCAGTGCGATAATACTGTTCAAAATAAAAGTGATAACAATGACACCGCAATCAACAATCCAAACGCCATACACATTCCAGGAGGGCTATGACAAAAATTCAAGACCGAGTAAGAACGATACCAATCATAATAATAAACATGCACCAATGTATTTACCATTCAATCTACCCCTCTCTATCCATACCATCATTTCTTCAATTCAATTTTCGCACATAAAATTTCGGTAAAACACGTATTTCAATTGCATGTAGCTTGTCATTGACGTCTCGTTCTGATGTTGTATACTAATTGACAACTAATAATTGTTGATTTTCCGAACGGATTCATTTACCTAAATACGAAAATGAAATCATTATCTGCTGCATCAGCCAATTTTGATACATGTAGAAACGCATATTTTCCATGCTTTTGACATGTTCAAAAAAATTGACAGCATTGTATCATATCCATCAATTGGCTGTTCATTGAGTTTTCTTTTTATTTTCATGCTTCCTTAGTGTATTTCTTTACCTTTTATGATTTCATAAAAGGAAAACTAGAACAGAATCAAATAAAAATTATTAAATCAATAGCGTAATTGCCGAAAAAAAGAAGAAGCATAGTAATAATAATAGTTCATGCATCTTTTCGTGTATTGTGTTTGCAAGGGGCTTATGACATATGTGAATCGTACGAGTCTTATGTAAATTTTACTAATCAATAAGAGTCTATATGTGATTTGCGAGTTCCCTTATGATTTTCGAGTCAGTAAAAAGTCTCAATGACAGGTTTTAAGCGAATGTCAAATCGTAAAATTTTGTTGAATACGAAATTCTTATTCAGAACATTGCATCGAAATAGTAAATAAATATTTTATTTTTTTATTATTATTATCAAGATATATATAAATTTATTATTATTATTTTTTAATAAAAATGTGATACAAGAAAATATATTTAAGTGTTGAAATACCAAAAATTGTTCAAACAATTTTGCGAGAAATGGGATTTGGCTGCCGAACTAGTATATCTCTTATTAAAACAGAAAGTGTCACTGAAATTGAAGAATATGTAATCTAAAATCGTGAAATATTAGCTATATGAAGCTATGAAAATAAATATTCCTTCAAATTTTTGCCCGGACATCGGAGACCTATACAAAATATGCCATCGAACAGAAAATGAATTTGTCACAATTTCCGTATTTATTAAAATGCTTCATGGAAACCGCCCAATCGTATGTTAATTTAAATGCTAATGCCGGAAGAGTGAAGACATCCAATCATTTTTTATGATAACATTTTTATCTTTATGTATATGATTAGTGAAAAGTATTTTTATAAGACATTTGCTTCTAATTTGCCGATCCCAAAACCTAGAAAAGTGCGTAGGTTCTATTAATAAGCTTAATAATAATTCGTTCGCTTTTTTAATATCAAACAGAAAGGAATATGAACAATAATTGCTTTGACACAGTGGGAATTTTTAAGAGAATTAATATGATTCCTTTGGATGCTAGAAAAATTATATGTCTTCGATTAAACGTTGATGATATTTGGAATTGACATTAATGATTGACTCGTGACTCGCTTTACGACCATATATTTTGTGTGCGTTGTGTATGAAGTGACTCGTGTAGCGGTTTGTATGAAATTTTCACGAGTCAGCACTGACTCGAGCCAGTCATAAGCCCCTTGTGTGTTTGTTTAACGTTTAGCATTTCGCGTTTTGTAGTTTTATCGTTTATATTTGGCGCATTCATTTGATATGGTAGCGTGAAAGTCGATTTAAAGTTTATGTTTGCTTTGCACGGTCTACTTTGTGTTCAACATTTCTTTTTTCGCGTCGTTTTTCTTGTTCGCTTAAATATTTCGCTTTAATCCGTTTCTCGTTTTTGCTTCTATATACATAATTTATGTACACAGTGCTTCAGTTCAACCGAGAACTTTACTCTTTTAGTGCAATAAACGCTTATTATTATTATTTTATTTGTGCAAGTTTACCATTCGTCATTCTACAACAATATATGAGTTTTACCTTCGTGAAAACGAAAAACAAAATCGACATTGTCTTTGTCCACAAGGCAATCACATTTTTTCACCTTAGAAAATTTATTTTCAAAGTTATATCTTCAGCATACACGTTCATGCACATTCGTCTTTAGTCTTTTGCTTCCGACGTTCGGTCGCCCCTTCACTGGTCTTACCGCTTCAGCTCCTCATCAAGACGCAAAACTTGATCGAAAAAAAAAATGGCAAAGTTTTCAAGTGCATAAGCCCAGCTGTTTTGTGTGCAATTTTCAAAGTCGCTTTGGCGTAAAGCATTAAAAATCGCAAACTTTATCCACACCAATTAGAAAACGATTGAACGGTTTCCTGTCTGTTCGGTGTACGATTTATTTTTCATTCAACAATTTTCCAATGTATATTCGCTTTTATCGCTTCAAAATAATTCATTTAATTAATCAACCATTTTCTTTTCGCAGCTCATTTGTGCACCGTGTTATCATCCATTTGATCGAATTCATTTAGAAACTTGCAAATGCACACGCTAAAATTTGAAACACTTCAGTTCAGTTACTGTTTTTTAGCGCAATATATGTGAGGAGGAACAGAGCTCCTCAAAACATTAGAAGTCTCTCTTTCTACCATATATTCCTCTTAAGAACAGTCTCTGCCATTGTTTTTAAATAGCAACATTGTAATGATGATGCTGAATGTGACGCATTATGTTGTCTTATTTGTGTTGTATTTGATTTCTTTTTTCTTCTTCCCTTTTTTCTCTTCCATGTGTACATTGCTGTGTGGCTGTCGTTCTTTCTATCTTTCATGCTCGTTTTACTTTTATATGTGTTTTATGTGTGCGCGCAATCAACAGGTACCTCGACAACAGATGTAACTATAGGCTTATATTTGAACCGTATATCAGCTGTAGATGAGAATAATGAAGTATATACAGAATATCAATTTGTTTACTCTTTTTTTCTCTCGTCATATCATTTTTGTTTTTTGTTGAAATCAATATTTATGCACACCCTAGGGGACGGAAACAATTAGCTAATTTTTTATATTTCAATTAAAAACTAGGAAAAGTAGAAAAAAACTAGCAAAAGCTAGAAAAATTAGCAAAAACTCTTTGATCCGCCATTTTGATACTGTGCCATGATTTGGTAACTAAACCAATTCTACAAGTCGACTATTGAAAGAAACAAGTATTTTATGCACGATTTTGTGTTAAAAAAAAGAATAATTAAACTAATTTTTACTATTATAAGTGTATAATTATTCAAAACACATAAAAATATGTCTGAACAACGAAACGTCAAAATACTTCATTGTGTCAGTACAATCATTTGATTGTCATTTGACAGAACAAAAAACTAGAGAACTAGCAATTTCATAAAGGAATATTAGCATTATTAGATTATTCAAGCAATAAACTCAAGAATAAACTAGTAAATTAGTTATAAACTATAAAAACTAGCATTGGTTTCTCTCCCCTAGTGCACATCGCAAATGATAAACATTTACGTTGCTGTTCAGCGCGTTAATATGTTTTCATATGACAAATTGCAGTTGTGCAAATGTCAATATGGCTTTTTATCTTTGAAATTGTGGCTGAAAACTATTTGTCTATTGTTTGTTTGGTTTTTTTGCCTGTAGGAGATTTCATTTGATGTATTTCTACAAGTGATTTGGGAAGACAAACGAATACACCACCGTAACAATACTACCGATCAAAAATATATCGAATTGAAAATTGAAGAGCGTCACAAAATATGGGTAATATTACTGTATTTGGTGTGCATACATGTGGCCTGCCAATGGCTCAAGCTGGTTCGCTAAGCACCAGCCTCCTAATTGTTCAGCGCTAAGTTGCTGCTATTCGATGACGCTGTTCAACGAGCCAGCTCGAGTTCGTGTCTGTATGCGTTGTATCGCACATTTGAATAAAATCGCCGATGATCTATAAATAAATCAAATATTGTGTATATCTGATTGAATAGGTGCCCGATCTTTACATACGACAATTACGCGAAATGAAAGTTCTCACACTGTTTGAGGAAATTTCCAGTTTACGTTTGTACAAAAACAGCACATTAGTATTGAGCTTAGGGTAAATTATTCGTTTATTATTTTCATTATTCGTTTTCGTAATTTTCTCTATCATTGATCCATAACAAACAGAGCCTCTATAGCGATCACATGTGATATGGATTTTGTATTGTACCCCCTTGATGTGCAGAGCTGTCCCGTTGATTTTAGCAGTTGTAAGTGCTTTGTTTAGACCCTTTTTTTGTTTTTCTTACTCTCAGTCTGAAATATTACATCTGACCACGAGAGAAGACATGCTCAGCCATTAAAGTTTTCTCATTGAAAGAGCGTAAAATAAGGATGTTTCTTAATTTTAAAAGGTCAAAAAATGTGGTCTTCTCTTGAAATTTCCAACTTATGGAAGCCGAATTCGAGATATGAAAACAGGAACTTTTAACCCTTGACCCGTGTGTTGTGTTTACAACTTAATCCCGTGTGTCTGGGTCAGATTGACCCGTAGTGCATTTTGTATGGAAAAAATACGCGATGAGGTAGTTTTTTTTTTCTTTTTACTTCGATTCTTCGTCTTTGGAGCTCGAATATCCCCAAAGGGTGTATCATCCATGAGTAATTTTTTACGCTCTGTCGATTGGCTTCATCAGTTTTTTCCCCGGGCCCCTCCCTACCTCTCATAAAGGGGTTCATTTGGTGGATGCGTATGCATCTACTGCGTACAACATACAGCGTTGTACACAACTTGATACGTGTGTACGACGAAAAAAAACTACCAAAATAACTAATCGATTTTTTCCGCTTTTCCGATGGGAAAATCGAAAAAATAACGAAATTCCTGGGGTTGTCGACTTCCAGAAAACTTTGATCCAGGCCGGATCCACCTATTCCACAAGATTCACTACCAGGTCACTTCATCCCAATCTCGCGTATATAGCAGTTTACTCTAAAATATCATGTGAAATGAGGCGTGAAGGATTCAATGCCGTGAGTTCTCATATTCCAAAACACTTTCAACCAGATTGGATCCACCCACTCCACAAGATTCACTTCCAGCCCATGTCATCTCACTTCATCTCATATTATATTATCGGTTATGGTATTCTTGTGGAGTAGGTATATCCAATCTGGTTGAAAGTGTTTTGGAAGTTGAGAACTCACGGCATTGAATCCTTCACGCTTCATTTCACATGATATTTTAGAGTAGATTCACCCTTTGGGGATATTCGAGCTCCAAAGACGAAGAATCGAGGTAGAAAGAAAAAAAACTACCTCATCGCGCATTTTTTCCATACAAAATGCACTACGGGTCAATCTGACCCAGACACACGTGTAGCGCACATGTGTGTTTTAAGGCTCTATCTTACACATATGTCACATATGTGTAATATTTTCATTATGTTTAGAAAGCTGAAGATCTAATATATACAAAACGTATGATATTTGATCAAATATGAGATTTTTTGTATGTTTAATTTACAGAAGAAATATACCTCGGGTCAATTTGACCCGACACACGGGTCTAAGGTTAACTAAAGAAAAAAAAATCTTGACCATGTTCCTCTTGAATCCCCTTTTTTTAATAAGCTGCTCTTTCTTATCGAAATATCAGGCAAACTCACTCAGATAAGATATTTCAGATGTTTAAAAATATGTCAGAGAGTATAAATGAACCGCCGGGCGTAACCGCCTAACTACTTTGCTACAATTAAATTAAGAAATTTGACTGGTTTTAAAAGTGAGCCGTATGCAGATATGTTATTAAACTGAAGTCGATTTTTATCTTCTTTTTTTTTTTGCATTATTTGAAAAAGATAAATATTCGATAAAAGATATGAGCTTTCGCTGGAAAAAAGACAATCCAATCACATTTCCAAAGGATTTTGACGAAGGTTTTTTTCGATTGCCAAAATATGTTGGTAAATATGAATTCAATAAATTCATGAATGAATAACACGTCTTGGTAATTCCGTTTTGTTCGTTTCCAGTATCATTTTCGACCGAAATGGAACCAAGTATTTTGCATTTTAATGATGTGGATCACTTTTCTGCACGTTTACAAATCACATTATCGCGTGAAGTTAAAAGTTATTTATTGGAAAACTATCTGCCATCAACATTAGTAAGATATATTCAATTAGATATTAGATATATCGATATATATCTTTTATAGATATATATCTTTTTTATATCTAGATATTCTAAATTATTTTTTATAGTTTGTCCTAATAAGTTGGGGCAGTTTTGTCGTAGTTCCCGAAATTGTTCCAGGCCGTATGGTCCTTTTAGTCACAACGCTTCTCTCATTAGTCACAATGTTCGATACGGTGAGAAATAATTCACCAAATGCATTGGAATTAAAGTGTATTGAGGTATGTATTTCAATCTCAAGTGAGTGAAAGCAATTGTCTATCGGTCGATTTTTATAGGTGTGGCTAATATCATGCACATTGTTTGTGTTTTTGGCATTGATGGAATATTTCATTGTGTTATTTGGTATTCGGTACGACAAACATTGGCGTAAACCAAAACCAAAAACACCGGCATCCGTTCCGTCACATAATCAAACAACTGCACCATCAACAGCAACAACAAATCTATCATCGGAAAACGATGTAAATATTTAATTTTCTGCCATGGAATTTTTACATGTTATTTCATTTCGTTTGATTTTCTCTTAAATTAAAATGGAAAAATTCAGCGAAAACCTGCATTGGAACATGCAGCTCGTGCATTTTCAACCATGAATAAAATAACGCCAGAAACACGAGCCAAATTTTCAACGATGGCTGCTAAAAGACGCGAAGAGGCACTAATAAATGAAGCAAATTGCATACCTCCGCCATCGTCACTGAATCAATCGTCGTTGTTTGGCAATCGCCGAAGGTAGCATATATAAGATCTTTACTTCCATCTTTATTCAAATGAATTTTTATTTAACTAGGTTTCGGAGCGTGGCAGAAAATTTGGTTTTATATGTAGGCTCTCAGGTAAAGAAAATGCACATCATTCGTGCACAGAATCAATTTTGACATAATTTTTTTCTTTCTCACAGCACGGGCGCCTCGATCAAATCTCATTGATTCTTTTTCCAATGACATTTCTTCTGTTCACAATAACCTATTGGATCATCTATTTAAATGAATCAAAACGACAAACCATTTGATAGAGACAATCAATACGTTAATCGATTTGATTTTATATACTGTACAATGCCGATTTTATTTTTCTACATAACACACACACACAAACACAAATTTTATCTATATTTACTATTTATTTATTCATTATTGTTATTGTTTACATTTAATATTACGATTTAGTATAATTCTGGTTCTTTCACAAGTAAACAAGTATGTGAATTGAAGGAAGGAACAAAAATTTATAACAATTTGGTCGAATATACACTTTTGATTGAAGCCGAATGGAGTTTGAGTTTTTGATGCTCAATTGTCAATGATTCGATTTAAAAAAGACTCCATTTCTTTCTTATTTCTTATGGTGCGAAGGACTGAATGGCTTATCAAGGTCATCGATTTTCTCCCTTTTCTATTTTCAGGAGATTATGACTTTTCAAATTCAGAGCTTTTATGAGCATCGCTGAGGTGTGGGCACTTTTTGTCATTCCTTCTTCTATTCAGGTACTCAAAAAATTATATAGAATTTATACCGGATTGGGCACTTAGCCAGCATGTATCTAGCTTGCTAGATACACATATTGGTATAAATTTAGGACTGGTATTAAATAAATAAATAAATAAATATGCAATAAGTGTGGGCTCACACTTCTTCGGTTTCAATAACAGCTCTGAACAAAATTACTTTGAAATTATCCAAAAAATATTCCTTCGATTGCAAAAAAAAACTCCACCTCCGTAAGGCTGTAAATTTAATTGAGAAACTAGATAATACACTCAATGAAGTTGAATTATTATGACAAATTGGCAGAACAGGTGTTTGTTTTATTTGAAATTTTTCGAATGAGTCATCATATAAAATGTTTGCCGCTCATAATCAAGCGCAATAAGCTTCACTACAAACATTTTTAAGATTAGAGGGCAATTTATTTTGAGCTTTTGTATTTGTAATAATAAGTGCCTGAAAATTTCTTGCGATCAATAAAAAAAAATCAATTTTTCTTGTTTATTTTTTAATTCGTTCAATGTATTTTAATCGATTTTGAGATTTCATCAGATGAATACAATACATGACAAATATATAAAGATTGAGGAGGCAGGGTCGCCATTGCATTCACTGAGCTTTTCTTTCATTTATGCAAAGAAAAAGCGTGGTCTTGGTTCTTGACGGTAAGAACCGAAATCAAAAATAGATGGTCGTGGTGCTGGACTGTACGTTGAGCTACCGAAGTCAAAAATGGATCTTGGTGCTGAATTGCGAGACGGGCCACTGAAATCAAAAATGGATGATCTTGGTGCTGGACTATAAGACGACCTCGTTGGGGTGTCATAACCAAAAATGGATGGGATCGAATTGAATGAATTAAACATGCGCAAAAATGGTTGTAACATTGATGATTGTCCAGTCTCTTCTCGACGCGGTTGATATGCATCAACTGGTACAAGTCTCACTTCATATTCATCATCATCATCGCCATCATCTTGCAGTGCGATTTCCGGGAATTTTGGTTGTTCGAATGAAATTTGAACCATACGTGGTGACGAGGTAACCGATTGTTTCAGATGACTATCACCAAACAATGCATTATAGATTTGATCTAAAAATGAGGAATGTTCAATAATCTTTTGCGCATCATCTTTCTTTTCGATCTCATCGTGTTTATCCGATTTTACTTCCTTTGACGCCTCAATTGGTGTTTCGTCTTTCTTTGAACTTTCAACCAATTTTTCCGTTGAACTTATTTCGATCTTTTGCTCCGGCTTTTCGGCTGCCTTCTCAACTTGCTTCACTTCTTCCACTTTAACGGCTGGTTGCTCAACTACTTTTATAGTTGGTTGTTCAGTCATTTTCTCTTGTGGCGAGACAATTTCAACCACTTTTATCGTTGGCTGTTCAGTGCCTTTCTCTTGTGTTGGAACCAGTTCAACCACTTTTACTTCTGGTTGTTCAATCATTTTTTGTTCGGTCTGAACAATTTGGACTGGTTTTTCTTCATTTTTTTCGGTGGCAATTGGAATTTCTTTTGATGCTTCTACAGCCGTTGGCCTCAATTCCTTTATACCATCGCTACTGAGTACAAAAATGGTTGGTGTATTCTCAGTTGGCGCTGATGAAACCTAAAGAAATAAATATTTTTCTGAAATAAAATTCTTGTCAAAATAAGAAAAAAAAAGTTTACTTGAACGGCCACAAAAGCCAGGCACATAAAAATAAAAACTTTCATCTTTCAACGCGTTAACACAGGTAAAAGAAATTTGTTTTTATTGAAACGATGAAAATAATCGATTTGGGGACAAAATGTTCTTCTCTATACAGCACGACAATTAAGTTTGAAATTTGATGAGATAGCAGCGCGCGATTTTATATTTATTTTTTACTCGTTTTTCTCCCACTCTCTCTGTCACTCTTTCGAGTTCTTGTGATATTTGAATTATTATAAAATTTTGTCGAGCTACGATGTTATAAAAAAAGATGGTGAGAAGTGAAAAACACCTGTTGCATATCATTGATGACTCCGAATAACGTAATATTCAAATTAAGTTCACAATTTTTTGTCAATAGCAAATACATTTTTTTAAATGTCATGGTGTCAATACTTCTTCATTTTATTATTTGAATTGATGTTTACATTAAAATTGAGAACCTTCGAGAAAAACAAAGTTTAAAAACAACAAGAAAACCTTTCGAAAATATACCGAGTCAATGTGGAATTTTCTGGAAGCATTTTTTTCACATGAAATTATAATGGGAATAAGTATAATAATGATGATGAATCGCATCGAAACATTTATTTTTTTCAACAAAAATAATGCCAAAAAGAATTTTTTTTCAATAAATTTTGTTCTATTTCCATGAAGAAATAGAGATATGGGTTGGACCTAGTAAAAACATGATTTACAAATTAGCTTCGTATAATGTCGAAGAACCTTTCATAAAAAAATGATTTCTTTTTACAGATTCTCTGCTTCAAATACGGAATAACTTGAATTGAATACAAAAATTAGATCAACATGATGTATTTCATTACATTCAAAAACAAACTACGCAGTTAATGAATGAAATACGCAAAAAAAGACCGGACGATAGATGGCGCTACATTTGCATAATTCTTCGAGAAGAAAAAACTATACACAGAAAAGTGTGTAGCATTGAAATGTCAACGACGGTATTTGTGTATTGTTCATCAGATTGTTGAAATAGAGTGAATGCGAGTGAAAAAATTTCTTTTGATTCATCAAAGCATGATGACAGGAACATTTGATACGAAAATCAAGAGATAATTGTTTGTATAAAAGGAAAACGGAATTTTTGCTTCGTTTATATGTTGTCATCATCAGGTGGTCAAAATCGTCAAGAAAGAAATAATAATAAACAATCGCAAAACAACGGTGTATACAACGTAATTTCCACAAACTCGATGAATTTAGACAGTTTATTTTTATTTAATTTCACCATAATAAGCACATATTTTGCGCCCGTCGACATTGATATTGTGCCACGGCACATTGGTCATATATTTACCGATTTTGTGCATGCCATTGGCAATATCAGTGAAACGGTATCGGCAAATGCACTCTGTCCGATCCATTTTACTGAATTGCAAACCATTTTATTAACGATATTCCTTGTGATATTCTCCATAAATTTGGCATTAATTGGATTCTATTGGCAGAAGTACGGCGGTGTCATCACCGATCGATTTATTCGTCAAAGTGAGTAACCACAACAGCAAATTTGTGACATATTTGATTTTTATTACACATTTTCATGCAGTGTTTGCGTGTTATATTCATAAAGTTTTTTTCTGTTTCGCTTTCGAGACCTTGACTATCGATTTTTTCTGTTTTGTTTGGTTTTGGTTTGAATTACCACCAATAAGTCTGTAGACATTTGCTTTTGTTGTTGGTGAAACATTTTATTTTCATTTATTTTTTTAACACCAGGTACGTTGAAGGAGATCGAAGAGCTTAAATTGTCAGTCGCCAAATTGAAATTGCCCATCGAACATACACCCAGAATATAAACACACAATGTCGGCGATAAAAAAGTTTTTCCAAAAAAAGAAATCCGAAGCCAAATTTAAAGTAAGTCAAATGACACAATTTGTTTTTTGAAATGCGGTTTTAGTTTTATAACTCATCTTTGAAATGTTCAGTTGGCAGGACCGGGACGACGTCTCGATAGCAATGAAGCACCCACCACATCAAAATCAACCAAAGCACAGAGTGATGTCTATGTTCCGCCACAACGCCAAGAGCTCACGTCCGAGGCTAGGTACATAAAATTATCGAATATACATTTACATAAAATATTCAGTTTTGTTGACACGTAAATTAAATTTATTTTGTATTTTTCAACTACTAACTATAAACAGAACGGCTGCCGATGCAGCATTAGCTCGTGTTCAATCGCAAAAGAAAGACACAACACATTTTAATACATCGTTGGCTGCAATTCGGGCACAAGTTCAACGTGAATTGGAGGCTGAACGGAAAATAAAAACTGATGTAGAAATTAGTCAAGAACACACACAACCAAAAATTTTAGAAGATGGACACAATCGAAATTTGGCGGCGCAAGGTGTTTATTTCAGGTTTGATTTTGACATTTTTTATTATACAATTTTATTACACATACAAAAAAAAAAGATTGCATTAGACCTGGGCCCAGGCAAATCAAGTTTTGCTTTGGAATTACTATTTACATACTTTTTTTTCGAAAATGAAAATTGCAAAATATTTATGTATCTGAATGAAAAAAATGACTTTCATCCAAATTTTCATCGGTGACCACATTTTTGTTTAACATTTTTCCAAGATAATTATCATAATGTTCGGCCGAGATGCCAAATGGTTCGTTAACTTTGGCGCAAATATCGTTTGGAGATATCGTGGTGCCGCATTTCAAATGGCTACGATATACCAGTGATTTGCCCAATTTCATTCGACATGGCCGTTCACAGTCTAAAATTTGTTTCTTTGGTAACGAAGCCATTGCCAATTTTACATCAGACAATTCATCCTTAGTCAAAACGGTTGATAAAAAATCCAAAATGGTTTGCTCATCAGTGACCGTTGGCAAGCTATTTTCAATGGATCGAATGCGTGTAATGAGTTCTTTTAGTTCAGCTGGTTCAAGTGATAATTTGTGATCGGTTCCTTTTTGCTGTTTGTCCAATGTAAAATGTCGCTCAATGACCTGATTGAAGAAAAAAGTAAATTTTAAATTGAAAAAAGAAATTTTATTTAAAATTGTTGCACCTTTGCACCGTATGCAACTGCTGCTGTTGAAATGGCTATGCCAAGTTCATGGCCGGAGTATCCGATAGTAATATTCGGAAAATATTCCCGATATTTATGCAACATGTTCAAATGCACGTCGTTTGGATCGGTTGGATAGGCTGACACACAATGTAATAGACAGTAATTCGTTTTACGAGAATCGTTCATAATTTGTACGATGCGATTTACCATGATGTCATTTTGCATGCCCGTCGAAATGATGAGTGGTATTGTTAGTTTGGACGCATTCACCAATAATGGAATGTTATTTGCATCGCCTGATCCAATCTTAATGACCGGCACATGCAATTCTTCTAGGTCTTTCAACGACTGAATATCCATTGCGGAAGCGGTGAATATGACATCCAATTCATTGGCATATTTCTGTAACGATTTATACTGTTCAATGGTAAATTCCAAGTATTCTTTATGTTCACCATATGTTTTGCCCCATGAATTCACACCGTTGTAAGCACGATCAAGAGCATTTTGCGTAAACTTCTCGGTTAAACAAGACTTTTGAAACTTAACACAATCGGCACCAGCCGCTTTAGCTTCGGCAATCAATCGTTTTGCCATTTCAATGTCACCTTGATGATTTTGACCAATTTCAGCAATTACAAATGTACGATTTCCACCGATTATGCGATTGGCCACATTAAATGGCATTTTGAAATAATATTCAAACGATATGAACAAAAACTACTGAACAAACTCTGCCTTTCAGTCGAACTGAATCTACTGTCTAATATATGTTATAGCAACAGTGTCACATAGGTTGACATTCTCCGTAACTTATGCATTAGTTTCCATCGTAAACGTACATCTGCTCATATGCACGCATACAGACACACATATACACAAACAGACACACAAACACAGACACATATTCTAATTGAATTCATTCCTTTAATCAACAGATGTCCAATGATTGGCGAAGATGTATTGCCGCGCAACGAATGGAAAGTAAAAATTAAGGAATTTTTGTACGAACAATTGGCGAATGAACGTGGTCTAACATCATGCTTAATCATACTCAATTGTAATACAAAAGAAAAATCAACGGCATGCATTGAAACGCTTTCAAAATATCTACAAAATATCATACAACATCCGGACGATGAGAAATATCGAAAGATACGTCAATCAAATCGAATCTTTTGCGAAAAAGTACAGCCATGCGAAGGTGCTTTGGACTTTTTATTGGCCGCCGGTTTTATCGAACAAACCATTGACGATGAACAATTTTTCATCTATACCGGTACCACCGATGATGTTGCAAGTGATGATGCAACCAATAACGGCATTGAAACGCTCAATGAACTGCTTGATGCACTTCAACATTCAGAAATTATACCATTAGAATTGGATCGAAATATACAAGTACTTTCACCAGCTCAAACGAAAAAATGTGAACTACCACCCGATTTTTATCGCATCAGTGTCGAGGAAATAAAACGAGAACAACAGTTACGGTAAATATTTTGATTTCTATTATTTTTTTTTTACCTTTTAACATATTTTAAAAATCTCTTTTTTTAAATATTTGATTGATTAGAACGGAAGCCATGGAAAATTCGTCAATTTTGAAAACAAAAGCGATGCGAGAACGTGAAGAATTGCGATATATTCAACGGTATAAATTTGCATTAATTCGCATTCGTTTCCCAGACGGTTTCTACTTGCAAGGAACATTTTCCGTCTATGAAAAACTTGAACAGGTTTATGCATTTGTTCAATCGTGTTTAAAAAATGAAAACATTGATTTTAAATTGATGTCACCAATTGGCACGAAATGGTGTGACGATGACATGAATAAAACACTCTTTGATCTGCGGTAAGCTTAACTTTGTTTTGTTCACGTGACTTACTTCAATGCTTATTATGTTTCATTTGTCGTTTCTCTTTAGACTTATTCCAAATACTATTCTCACGTTTGAAGTCAATGAAAATGCTGACAATTGCGTTGGAAATTATTTAAAAGAAGATCTTCTAATGCTCACTCAGCAAGTTTAAATGATACGAGAAGGCGGGAAATAAAAACCAAAAGCCAATTTGAATATTGTTATGCACCGTTTAAAAAAAAAATAACTTATTTATAAAAAAATGACACCACAAGTTTATTGTATTTAATAATCGCCTTTATAAATTTTCCGTTTATTTTCAAATCAATTCCAATTCCCTTACTGTTTCAAAATGAAAAAATAAAATTTAAAAAATAATAAATTTTTTAAAGAATTATACAAAGCGTTTTAATTTTCTTTTATGTTGTACCTGCGACTGAGGTGCCGAGGGAAAAGAGCGGTAAATAAAAAATTAAATAGACTATAAATATATAAAAATGAAAGGAAATGCAATTACAGTTAGCAAATTTTTTTATTCGAACATGTGCATATACTGTCAAGTTTTGTAACTTTAACGGAATGCATTTGTTGAAAAACGATATAAACAATTAAATAAAATAAACACATTTTTGAAACGTGTTAACGGAACGTGATATGAATTGTTTGATATGGTATTGTTGTGATTCATACTAGTTATGTACCTTAACCTAACGTCGTTAGGTTACGATTAAATCATGCCATATCATTATATCGGCAATGTGGTTTCACAATTATATTACTGATAACTTATACTATAGCTTAAGTTCAGGTATCGGACTTTAACATATTCGGCACCAACGAAGAAGTGGTGTTTAGCAGGGCCTGACAAAATCCCACCTTTCGTAAGAAGATGTGCTGAATCCATAACAAAACTGCCAACAATGATATACGTAAAATCTATCATCGACTGCCAATATCCAGATATCTTGAAAATAGGTCAAATTACATCCATTTTTAAAAGCGGTAACAAGGCAGATGTAAACAACTACAGAGGGGTTACCGTAATCTCGACATTTGCGAAAGTGTTTGAAACGCTTATATATAATCAATTTAAATTGATTATTTATCCACGATTATCTAAGAATCAACATGGTTCCGTACCGACGTAGACTGTTGTAGATTAGATTGCACAAACAATTCGCCATTTAGAACAGCTTGTAGACTTTTCAATTTAACAGCGCTATTTATAGACGTAACTAGATCGATCATCGTGTAGGAATGAAGTTACAAGACTGTCGGACTCAGTTTTTGGTTCAATGTGCCAATAAACAAACAAAATCTAGAACCTAACTATTCAACTCAATTTACTAATTTTAATGTAACGTATGTGATAGAAAAAATAATCTATTCTAAATCTAACTATCTATTTATTTATTTATTTATCGAATTTAATTTACTCCTTCAAAATTAAAATTACACTAGTCAAATTTAAATTAAATTGAATATCCACACAATAAAATAAAACTGTATAGAAAAACTACATAGTCGGCTTATCAAAGTAGACTCAAAAATCAATATTATTGATTCAATAAATAATAATAATAATAATAATTTGCTAGGAAATACAGAATAAAGTAAAAAAAATACCACACATATTATATTGATTGATATTGCGATATTTTAAGGCAGATTATTCAGCTCAGATATTTATCGTCAGGCGCCGAGATGGAGTGAAAACAATAGAAGTGATTGATATGTTTATATAAACACTCACACAATCACTGCTATTATTTTCATCACGTTTGCGTTCCTGACGATAGCTGCCTGAGCTGATACAGCGAGCTGAAAATATCTTAATATAATGCCTGCATCTCTTTTGATGATTTCATAATTGTTTGGCAAATGTAAGAGCCAGAAAATTGACGAAAAATGAAGCATTCGGAGATGCAATGGTTTTAATTTTATAGTGTAAAATTTACACTGATCATTTAATATCGGTAAAAATAATTCAAATCCATTTTTGGATAGTGAGAATGTTAGAATTCAAATTATTTATCTCCAATGAATGAGATATTCTTAATAAAAAAATACATTACCATACTATTTGATTTATACGTATGAGCGTGATTTGAATATCTACCGTTTGAAAGTAAATCTAAAAAAGTTACTAAAGGGAATGTATTGCATAAAAGTCGTGGGCGCTCGAGTTTTAACGTATTCGGACTAATTTTTCAAAAAGAAAAATATCGCTTCTGAATATTGAGCTCATAAATCCGGAAAAAATGATGTCAGGTTCAGAGCTGATAGCTTATTTGAACTTTGAAAATATTTCTGAGCGGGCGGAATTCGGGAAGCCAACAACCCAAGCTATTGCAGAATAAACAATGTCTCGAACAACGAGAGAAAAACAACATTTTTCTTTACACTATGTTATTCTCTTTTATAGTATTCGTATTGATTAAAAACTTAAAAATACCAGATCAGATAGAATCTATCTAAAACCATTGGCATTTCATTGTATT